>NW_027418866.1:0-141403 GCF_009905375.1 Apium graveolens | reverse complement strand
GGCATCATTACACTCAGCTTTAGGTAATGTGCAAGGTTTGTAGTAATTACCTGATTGCTTGAGGAACTTGTCTCTGTTTCATCAGACTTGGCCATTAGGGCTAGATTGACATAGCTGACATCTTCATCTTCATCCAAACTATCTGCTGCCCAGTCATTCTCTTGTGTAATAAAAGCCCTTTCCTTTTGTTTGAGTAGATCAAAGTATTTTTTCTTATAATCCACAGACTCAAACCTTTTCTTACTGGAATCTGACTTTCTACACTCATTTGCAAAATGCCCTACCAAGCCACATTTGAAACATTTGAATTTTGACTTATCCACCATGTTTCTATTTGGCTTGGCTGCTCCAAAGTTCTTCTTAAACTTGAGCTTGGAAAATCTCCTGGATAGAAATGCTAGGTGCTCATCAATGTCCTCCATGTCATCTTGGCTCAATGAATCTTCACTTTCTACTGCAAGCCTTTTGCCCTTGTTCTCACAGACCTTAGAAGTTGACTCAACAGCTTCCATCTTCACTTCCTTCTCCTTTTCCAAATCAGCAACTAGTGCAATGGATCCTCCTTTCTTCTTTCCTCTCTCCATCCTTTCATCCTGCTTTATCTCAAGCTCATAGGTCTTCAGGATGCCATACAGTCTCTCCAAAGTAAACTCTTTATAATCTTGTGAGTTTCTTAATGAGACTGTCATTGGTTTCCATTCCTTTGGAAGAGATCTAAGGAATTTTAGATTAGAGTCTTTGGTCTGATAGACTCTTCCATGCAACTTAAGAGCATTTAGTAGTTTTTGAAATCTTCTAAAAATGTCAGTGAGTGACTCACTTTCCTCATTGTGAAAATGCTCATATTGCTGAATCAAGAGCTGCATCTTATTTTTTCTAACTTGCTCAGTGCCATCATAGATTATCCGTATAGTATCCCAGACTTCCTTGGCAGTTTTGCAGTTGATAATATTGTCAAACATGTCTGCATCAACTCCATTGAACAGAATGTTCATGTCCTTTTTATCCTTCCTGACTTGTTCAATGTCAGGATCAGACCATTCGTGCCTTGGCTTGGGAACTGATGGCTCATTTCCTATTGCAGCTCTCATTGGAACATGAGGGCCTCTTTCTATACAGTCCACATAGGCCTCATCTTGAGAAAGCATATGAAGATGCATATTTACCTTCCAATGATGGCAATTATCTTTATCTAGAAAAGGAATCTTGACTCCAACGTCTTTCTTGTTCATCTTGCTGAATTGTTTTGATCTTTAAACTCTTTGTAGATTAAGAGCTTGCTCTGATACCAATTGTTAGTCCCTTAACAATATAGCAAGAATTACAGAAGGGGGGTTGAATGGAATTCTTGAACCTTTTTCCCGAAATAAAAATGTTCAACTCGAATATAGATATAAGTGTTTTGATTAGCACAATGCGGAATAGAAACTTAATTGAATCAAAACATAAGTAATTAAAAATAAGAGTCTTTAAAAACTTTCTGGTGGATTTAAACAATTCCACCAGAGATATATATTATATATCGAGAGGACTCTGTGTGCAAGAATGCTCACATCTGCTTACAAATTAAACTACTGAGAATACATGGAAATGCTAAGGATTGTTCTTACAAAGATTTCTCTGTTTTTCTTTTGTATCTCAGCTCACTCTCTTTATTTGTTACGTTCTTGGTTTATATATTACCAAGATTACAGAGTCAAAAAGACCGAATAAATATAAAAACTATCAGTCTTAAACTTTGCTACTTTTCGTCCTCTTTTACCCAGTCAATGGGCTTCCACAGTAGATTTGTATACATCTCGACAGCTGTGCTCAGTTTTCACTGTTCAACTGCTGTTTGAATTCTTTATATGATCATCCGTTGGACTTTATGAGTATCCGTTAGATATATGATCATCCATCGACTTTCTGAACATCCGTTGATGGCTTCATTGATTATCCGTCGACTACTATATTAAACATCCGTTGATAGTCATTTGATCATCCGTTGATGGCTTTGTTAATCATCCGTCGGTAGCTATTTTGGCACTTGACTTCATTTCACTTATGCAGAATTCCAAGACATCATTTATATACAGTTAATCAACCTATTCTGCATATCTAGTTAAAGTCAATATGACTTATAGACTACTACAGAATCTATACAAAGATGTATACAGAACTGTGCTACAGACTCATTATTACATAAGCTACTCACTCGATGGATAATATGTTAATATCCGTCGGGACTGTAATGAGTTATCCGTCGGGACTATAATTTTTATCCGTCGAGTGCTACATTATTTCACTAAGTAAAATCTACTTAGATGTTTTGTTTATGAAATCATCAAGTACACAACATATGCACAACAATAAGTTAGTGATACCACAGTTTTAAAAAATACTGTAATGATTAAAATTTATATTTTTATTGATATTTATTAGTGTATTTACGAAATATTATTATATTTAATTAAAAGATAAATTTTAGTTGATATCAGTAGTATACGAATTGTCATTACTCTGTTAACCAACCAAATCCAACTAACTATATTCAGATTTATGTTAGTTTAATATGTTTAAACCCGAATCAATGGTAAAATTTTATGAATCAGTAGCAAAAAAATTATGTTAGCTTGGAGTCCATTGTATCAACTAAATCCAGCTAATTATAATTACTATTTTGTTTAATTTTATTTTACCCCGGGTGATTATTATATTATTTTAGACCTAATCGATAATATGTAATATTTTGTTTTAGTTTGGTGAAATTATATCAATCCCACGAATTTTTTTTCAAATTTTTATTTTGTTATAATCTGGTCCAATGATATAATATTTTTAGCGGGATCAATAATATTTATCATTTTATTTTAGCCCGATGCTTCAAATCCAACTAACTATATGTAATTTTTTTAATTTTTAATTTAAAATTGGATCAATAGTATTATTTTATTTAACCCAACCGGTAGTTTGATGACATTATATTGACCCCCGAATTTCCTTTCAAATTTTTATTTTATTATAGTCCGGTCCAATAATATAATATTTTTAGCGGGATCAATAATATTTATTATTTTATTTTAGCCAAATTTTCAAATCCAACTAATTATATGTAATTTTTTTATTTTTTTATTTAAAATTGGATCGATAGTATTATTTTATTTTAGCGTGATGACATTATATCGACCAACTTACTATATTCCAGTTTTTTTTATTTTAGCCCGGTTCAGTAAATATTTAAATCAATTATTTTGTTTGGGCTACCGTAATTATAGTAAATATTTATCTATTTATGAGTGTGTTCATTTTAAATATTATTATAATTACGGTGACCAAACCAACTACCAACCAAACTTTCAGTATTTCGTCTTTAATATAATATTATAGATTCGTCTTAATTTGTTTACAAATGGGACAAGAATTTAGGGGCCATTTGGCAAATCTAAATCATAAGTTTCTGAATCATTAAAATTTCTGAGTGATTGATAATCTGAATTCTGAATAAATAATACCTTTTGATAAGAATTTGATGAAATATCTGAATGCTACCAATTTATTTATTTTACACTAAAAAATATATGATTGTATCTCAAAGTACTTTAAATATTATATCTGAATGAAATTTCCAGTAAAATAAGAATGTTTTAGAAATAAAATACATTATTTAAGAAAAAATAATTTAAAAAATTACATCAATACGTTGGAGTAATGTTTAAAAGACTACATATTAAGAATTTACTGAAATTTCAAAGCAATCCGATCCCTCAAATTATTCATGTAATGTGTTCCCTATAAGCTCGGTTCATTGAATTGTTCTTTATTTTCATCTTCATCAGCATTTATGTCACATTGGTCAAACAATTCGTCTTCTAATTTCTCCATCCTAATGAAGTCATGGACGGCAAAACATGCAATAATAATATCTCTCTGTGTCGAGAAAGTGTAAGGAGCCATCTGCTTCAATATTGTAAATCTTGCTTTCAGCACACGTTCTATAATATTTCTCAACTGAGCATGAGCATGATTAAATATTTCCTCCTTAAAGCATGTCATCTACGAAAATCACCTAACCAATATCTTGTATTACAGAATGAAGTTAAAAACCCATGACTGTTTGCATATGCAGCATCATAGAGATAATTTTTATCTGCAAAAATATATACATTAATATATATGCACAGTTATTAAAGAAGAATAATAATGCAAACTATACACGTACTTGGACGTGGAACAGGAAAGTCAAAATCTACATTTGATAAAACTTCCTTTAATATTCTGGAATCATGTGCTACTCCTTCCCATCCAGCTCAAATAAATATAAATATAATATTAAAATCACAAATTCCTAAAAGATTTTGATAGCATTCCCCTTTTCCTCTTCCTCTACAACAAGCTTGTTGACCAACTGGAACAACTACATGGATAAGTGTGTCATCCAATACGCCTATTGCCCCTATAATACTCTCTTTCTCTCTTTCTTTGTCTCTCTCTCTCTCTCTCTATATATATATGTGTGTGTGTGTGTGTGTGTGCACAAATATATACACACACACACATAGACACACACACATTATTGAATCATTTATGTTATATTTTATTATTAAAATTTTATATAAAATTAAATAAGCCCTAACCGGAATTTTTTTTAACAACACTCTTTGTCTTTTTGAAATATTAGTATTTTGGTCAAAGGTGGCGAGTGTAATAACTTCTTTGGAAAACTCCATCATTTCATTTAATACCTCGTGAAAATACTTATGTAAAGTCTGCGTAGAATGTTGAAATCGATTTTTTACCTTTATAAATCGATCATTAAGACTGATAACATGCAATAATGTAGCAATTTTTTCCTCCACTATTGCATGCCGACTTTCTTGAACCCAACGTGGTTGCTTAAAATTGTTACAGAGTTGTATGTATGCAATTTGAGAAAGCTGCATCATATCTTTACATTGTGTATTAAAACCATTTAACAGTTCTTGTGTATAAGCATGTACGCCCATAGCTGAAGTGGTGTCTCTCATTCTTGGTATATTTCTTGCACGAAATCTTTTCAAATAACAGTATATAATCACGAGGCATAAAAGTTGATTCTCGATCTCCATAAATATCCTATACAATAAAATACTTTGATGATCAATATATAACACAAGCAAATAAAATAAAGTGAATTTATTTAAAATCAATAATGTAAATTATTTGTTGTTCCCCAACCAAGTTTGTTCAACTTCTCTTTGCACTCTTGAAGAGACGGTTCACTGTTATTTTGAACCATGATATCGAGTACACTGATCATCTTATCCTCAAGTTGGGAATTTTTAGAACTTTTAGTTTTTTCGTTGGTCTTTCCCCTTCCGCAAATAAGTTTGGAACATTGGCATGTGATCCAGGAACTTCAGAGTTACGAGGCGAATCATTGTGATATTAATTAGAAAATTCTTCGATCTCAAAAGTCTCTAGGTCATCAGATTAATCAATAGTCCTATTCTTTTTAGAGTTTGGTCCTCATCCACTGACACCCGTAGCAGCAGCCCCGTCATAGAGATTCTTGCACAAGTATGAATATAACAATGGTGCATTCCTTACAGTACCCACATATGTATCAGTCTGCACATATAATATTATCAACTAAATTAAATGGTCTTAAATTAAATGGTTAATTTTAGTTGATCTAGTGTTACAATAAAAACCCGAGAGAGTTGTGTACATCTTGCATCAGCGAAGTTGAATTTGTTGGTTACGGGATCATAATGATTCTCTGTCTTTGATTTGAGTAGGCACCAAGCGCTATATCTAAACTTTAGGTAATCATACCGATTTCGCATTTGCCCAGGGGTAACTTCAAAGTTATGTTTATTCTTAAGTATTTCTCCCACTTTGATCCAAGACTGTGGCTGCAAACTAGTACCTTGTCCACGTTCATTGTAAATTCATGAATACATGCTTCAAGAAAAATTTTATTCAGAAATTCATCTTTCCAGCATATTCTATTCTTTTTTTGAGTTTGAGTTTGAGTTTCAATTGTTAGGTCACACACACACACTGTAGAGGGGGTGAATACAGTGTAAAGTACAATCAAATCGAACTTTAATAACTCAAGTAACAGAATGTTAGGTCACACACACACTGTAGAGGGGGTGAATACAGTGTATAGTACACTCAAATCGAACTTTAAGAACTTAAGTAACAGAAAACAAACTTTATTGAAACAATAAACTCTGTTACAGTATGGAACTGTTACCTCTCAGTGATGAACAAATATCACGAGAGCTGCTAGGGTTACAATGAATAATCTTTTCTAATAATGATAACACTTATAGTGTAAACCCTATGTCTGTGTTTATATACTACACAGTTACAAGATAATCGCTAATTGATATGGAATATAATTCTGCTTCCTAAAATATATCAATCAGATATCTTTTCTTCCAAGTATTCCATTCTTCACGGAATTCCTTCTTCATGCATATCTCTTCTTATGTTTATCTCGATCTTCTTTCCTTTAATCAGCTACTATCCTTTTCTGATCGTCCTTCAGCACTTAAGTTTTGATATCTATCTTCTGATGATTATCTCCTGATAATATAAGTACTGATATCCTTAAGTCCTGACTTCTAGTATAAGTACTGATCAACAGTTAAGTACTGATTTATCATGTTCACGTAAGATCTGAAAGCTAAACATAAAACATATTAGCAATGACATTATCAAATATATCTAACAATCTCCCCCAACTTGTAAATTAACAAAATATACAAGTTTAACAGATATTTGATGATGTCAAAAACATTAAGTACAAATGCATGAGAATTAGACTAGATAACTACAACTTACAGTCCTTAAAGTTTTTACCAATTTCAGCTTCTGATAACAACTTCAATCTGTATAAATATCAGAATTTAAGCAGTTGTAGATCTTCGACTTGGCTTCTTCATTTTCTGATCTCTCTGATGTCAGGAGTTGTTCTGAGATAGTTCTTCAACAAACATTTCTCAGCATATCTTAGTTCATCAATCATTCTCCTTTTAACACCTTTAAGCTCTGCAGTATCTTCACCAGTTTGAAAGATTACAGCTATGAGATCATTAATCTTTGCTTTTCTCAACTCCTGATCTAGTCTTATGACATAAGCTTTGTCAGACTCAAGATTGAATTCAAGTCCCTTAATACCAAGATACGTTCTGATCTGTGCAGTATTAGGCTTCATATCAACAATATCACCATTGTGATCTCTGTACTTTGGAACATATATGCTGTCAGACTTAACAGAATAAAGCCTTTTTTGTCTCTAAATCTGTTCTTTTAAGTAGTTTGCAGCAGTCTCTGTTATTCTGTCATCCACTTGAAGTAAAAAAAGTACATGCTCCAATTCTTCAAAATACTTCAAAGGAATGTCATTTTGTCTTATATGATAAACCCTACCATCTGTCATGAAATACAACATGATGTATTCTTTCAAGTAGGTATGGTAAACCATCTGTACAGATTCCAGTTGATTCAATCTCTCAGGAGTTGCTCCAATACCTGGTTCACTCAAGGAAGTTGGATCATTGGTAGTGTTGTGTACTCTTCTTTCATCAGCACTTCCCAATCCAGTTTTATCTCTAGCTTCCTTTCTAGTAACTACTCTTGCTTCAAAACCACTTGCAGTAGTCTTCAAAGATTGAGTCTGTTTTGCTTTAGTGAATCCTGGTAGGAGTGTCTTTGATCTATTTTCTGATATCAAGTTAACTTGAGCTCTGTCAGAGGTTACTTGCTTCTTCTGAATATCAGAACTTACAATTTCTTGACTCTGAACAACTTGAGCCATGTCAGAGGTTGTTTTAAGAACTTTTCTTGAAATCAGAGCAAGATCATCTTTTTCAACAGCTATTTCTTCTTCTTTAGGAGGTACATAAGCCTTGATAGGTTCACCAACCTTTTCTTTACCCTTGGATCTTGGATCTATCTGTGGTTGTGATCTAGCCAATGTTGCTTCAGTATGTGTCCTTTCTTTGATCACAATGCCTTTAGGTTTTGGAAGTAACTTTTTACCAGAAGCTTCAGATTTAGATGTGACTTTCTCTGATTTAAGTCTGGCTTCTTCTTCCTTTAAACTTTCCAAGTCCATTCCTGGATTTTCTTGAAGAAATAACTGTCTTGACATTTCCTCATCAAGATCTAGAAGTTCATCAGAACTTATCCTTTTACCAGCAGCATAACTTATTCTTTTCCCAGTATCAGAACTTGTTCTGTGACTAGCTTGTCTTGATGTAAACCTTCTACCTTGACTATGACCACTACCCATTCCAGAGTTTCCTTGGTCATCTTTTCCATCATCCTTTCCTTGCAGTGTCTTGTTGGTTTTGCATTTGGACTTAATTACCTTCTCCCCCTTTTTGGCATCAGCAGGTAATAAAAGAGAGATAAGTAGTTCCACTTAGGTCTGGATTTCAGTAAGTTGCGATTGCTGAGAAGTTTGATTCGTCAGAATTTGATCAATCTGAGCTTGTTGTTTCTCTTGAGTTTTCTCAATATAAGCAATCCTGTCAATGGTAGGTTGAAAGAACTTTTTCTTATCAATTTTCCAAACTTGTTCCTGTTTGATAAAGTTCTCCTGAATCTTGTGTAGCTCTGCATGAGTAGTTGAATGAAGACCTTGTAGATGTTTAGTACTCAATGCAGTGACTCTAAGCTGGGTTTTAAAATCATCAGAATTTAACATTTCATCAGCTTTAGTCAAGTGCTCAGCAAGATGTAAAGCATTTGGAACACATGAAACTGAGTTCCATTCCTTAGTCCACTCCTGACCTGCAGGAGTTTCACTCCAAGGCACTGGTGCATCCCTGATAACAAACTCCTTTACCAGTTCAGACTTAGGAAGAGTCGGTGGTGGAGTATGTCCGGAAGGACCTGCTTCATCAGCATCTATAGTTGGAGCAGCATCACCAGTATCTCCAACATTTGCAGCATCAGAACTTAAAGAATCAGTATCTTTGGATAAGACAATAGTGTGAGTAGCAATGGAGGCTTCAGCATCCTCTAATTGCTGATCTTGTTCTAAGTTCTGATCAACAGCCATATCCTGATGCTCACCTAAATTCTGATCATCAGCATCTTGATGCAGAGAAGGTGTTGTTGATAACTCTGGAGTTTAAACAGCATCAGTATCAGGTGTTGTGGAAGGATTATTTGCTGTTGGAGCTTCTAAGAAAAGTATTTCAGGCACAACCAGGTTCTGAATATCAATTTCAGCACTTGTGCCTGGATCAACAAGAGACACAGATGGTGAGTTAGCCTTGTCAGATACAGCTTCCTGAGATGGAGTTGATGGAGAAGAAGTGACTGGAGCAAATTCCTTGTCTTGTGAGATCAGAGATTCCTGATCCCCTTCCTTAGCTGCTTCCTCCTCATCATCTGAAACTGGCCTTTGTGCCCTCTGTTTCTTGTACTTCCTTGTTGATTTGGATTCCTTGGGAGTTTCAGGAACTATCATACGTCTAAGACTCTTGAGAAGCCTAGAACCCCCAATTTCAGAATTCTTCTGAGAAGTTGCATTCTCAGCTGCATTCACCACAGGTTCTGAAGAAGGAATCTGTTCCTCAGAATCTGATTCATCTCTCAAAGTAATTCTCCTCCTCTTTTGAGGTGTTTGAGGAACAGTCTTTGTTCTCTTTGGATTAGAGGATGTAGGCTTCACAGTAGGTGCTGAAGAAGAAGGTTGAGCAGTCTGTGAAGTGGAGAGATAGGATTTGAGATAAGTTCTGAGGGTAGGTTGAGTAGAATGAGAGGTAGGTACTGAGGTTGATGGATTTTGGGTGGTTGGAGGTGATTAGACATCAGAGTAAACAGATCTATAAGTATCAGGATCAGCATTTACCAGAATCTGTTTTACAGACTTAGGAATCTGTAATGGTCTAACCACTTTCTTCTTAGTATTAGCATTTACCAGGTCATTAAAGTATCGTTTTGCAACCTTAAAAGGTGGGGTTTGAGTGCTGACTAAATGAGGTTCATCAGTACAATAAGTGTAAATAAGTTGACAGAATCTAGCAAAATAAACAACATCTCGATCCTCTGTCATCCTATCCCCAATAAAACCAATTATTCCAGTTGCAAAATCAAAATGAGTTTGATGAATAATAGCATACCCTATGTGCTGACTCAGAATTGGGATAACATCAAAATTTGAACATTTGTTCCCAAAAGCTTTGGTGATGCAATCAAAGAAGAAACTCCATTCTCTTCTGATATTAGCCCGTTTCAACTGTCCAAGTTTCATCAGACTCTTTTCATATCCCAATTCAGCCATTAACTCCCGAAGGGCTGAGTCCTCTGGAATTGAGAAAGTACAATCTTCTGGAAGATGTAAAGCCCTGCGTACTGTACCAGGAGTGACTACAAAGGATGAATCACCCACTTGGAAGATAATACTGGGAGTTCCACGGTTACCACCATCATCAAAAAACTCCAGTCCTCCAGAACCTCAGAACTTGTTGACTTGAAAATAATTCAGGCTGAGTTAAGGCGTACCCAACCTCACTATGTGCAAGAAGATCTTGCAAAAAGTGCAATTCAGATGGAGCTTCAGCATGATCAAGAATTGCAGCATAGTTGTTTGGAACAAACTTTGCTCCATCAATGATTAAATCCTTTGGCGCCATGTGAAAAATATTGAGATTCAAGTATGCCTGTTAGGTGTTTGAGATAATGTCTGTATGACAAACCAACGTGAGAAAGAAGGAGAAAGAGAGTAAAAGTAAGGAGAGAGATAAAGTATAAAGAAAATAAAAGATTAAAGAAATCTTCTCTCTGTTGTACTTATACTCTGAAAAAAAATGTTACCGTTGGACACCTGTCAGACATGCAGTAATAACGGTCAGTTACTGGGCTCGAGAAAATAGGAATCATTACTTACCCAGTTGCCTTGTTTCAAGGAAAAACCGTTCCATTAATCAAGAGAAACAGTTTTAATTCAAAATTTAAACCATTAGTACTGATTGAATTATTTTTCACTGCATCATTGATATTCTGAAAATACATCACATGAAAATGACCAAGATAAATTAAAGAAGTAAGTGCTAAAAATGAATCAGAACTTAATAAAAACACAATATATATGGTCATCAGAACATCAATCAGGATTTATCAACACAAGATGAAATAACTCAGAGACAAAATCTTGAAGTAAAAACAACTTTCATTAATATATCAAGACAATACATTTATGAAATGGAAATTACATCAGTACTTATACAAGATTTTCCCTAAGCTCCTAATCCTAACATCAACAGCTTTAGTCCTAGCTAAGAAGCCTGACAAAGCTGAGGATGAAGAAGAACAGGAAGAAGACAAGATTAAGTCATCTTCCTCTTCCTATCTTCGACGAACAAGATGGCGAGTCGTATGATTCACTCTTGCTGACGGATAGCTTCCCGCCTTTCGTCCTCCAATCGCTCCAGATGGCGATGGTAATCCATATAGAAGAATAGAAGGTGAGTCAGCACCTCCTGTGGGACAGAATCCCAGATCTCCTCAGGAATGGCTGTTACATGCCACTCCTGCTGCCACTCGGAACAACTTAGCTCCATAGTGAAGGTTTGGTTGTTCAAAAACATGTTGTATCGAACCATTGTGTTTTTTACAGAAGAAGGAGGATAAGTGTGTGAGAAGAATATGATGGAGATACTGATGTGAAGTGGTTGCTTATATAGGCAAGAGAATGCCAAGAGACGCAAAGATAATTAATGCTAATAGGTAGAATTAATTCTACCTCGTCTCCCTAGACTTTGAAAAAGAATAATAGTCATTGGAAAGAGGAAACATGGTCTAGACCACACAAGACACAAGAAACAGTGGACTGTTCAAGGACAAATACCATTAATCCTAATCATAGTGACTATTAATCTTCCACTTCAACATATTCTAGTTTGAACTGAGACTGTTATCAAATTTTATTCACAGATAAGCCAGGTAAAGGATTAGACTGAGAAACCAGAACTTAGACCTATATCAGAACTTAACAGTCATCAGAACATAATTGCCTAACTCGAAAAAGGAATGCCCATCTTAGTAAATACTCATACAAGTTCTGAGTTATGGACGTCAGAACTTAATCATCAGAACGTGTAACTTAGAACTTGTCCTCAGAATTTGTGCAATAATAACACAATGACTGTTTATCTAAAATAACATAGACCACCACAGAAATTTTCATCATTCAGATGGAGTGATTAGTGTGTGCATTAAGCTAAAAACAGACAAAGAGTAAAGTCTGATTCACTTTAGTACATCTTAGAAATAAGGCATAACTAAAATTTTGCTAAAGATCTGTCATTGTCCTGAAACCTACTGATGAATGAGTTCATGCTTGAGTCCATCTCAACTGTTTTGTGCTAATTTTATGCATCTTCTGCAATTCTATTTTACAGTGGCTTCTCAGTGTAAGTGAGTCACGACTGTTTATCAGAATTTATGCTATTTTCAGAGTATTTCTCCAGTAATCATAGAGTGTGAAAAGTCACCAAGAAAATATTTTGCTTTTCTAATGCATATTTACTTAATACCAGCAATGCACTTGGGTCGTCCCTTCCACATTTTTACTCTAGATCTCAAAGGAGTACCTGATTTTATTCTTTGATCTTTTTGCTTTTTCTTTTTATAAGTGAGGTTTATCAGCACTTAGTACATTCAGCAGTTTTACTAGTATCAGAACTTAACAGATGAGTAGCATTATTCTATTTTGTGACTTAGTAATAAGATATACAAAGTAAACTTAACTAAGCTCAATTATCAGAATTTGCTAGTGTCATAAGATTTCCACTGAAATAATTACTTCTTCCATGGAATCATTTGTTTATTGAAGACTACTAGGTCAGTATCTAGCACAGTTATCCTCATAGGATTGAATAGGTACTAGAACAAACATATCACTTATCAGAGTTTAGAAACATATATCAGACAACAGTCAGTACTTAAGGACAATTATCAATTAAGCACAGAATATACAATGAGATTAATTCTGTAAATACTGAGCATAAAGTCTGATAACATAGAACAAGTCTAAGCAGATTTAGAGAAAGAACCTGAAACTATTCCAAGTTCATTTACCAATCTTGTAAAAGTAGCTTCACATAATGGTTTTGTGAAGATATCTGCCAATTACTGATCTGTGGGAACAAAATACAATTCCACTGTACCTTCATCCACATGTTCCCTGATGAAGTGGTACCTGATGCTGATGTGCTTTGTCATGGAGTGTTGAACTGGATTACCTGTCATAGCAATAGCACTTTGATTATCACAGTAAATAGGGATTTTGAAATATGTTAACCCATAATCCAGTAACTGATTCTTCATCCAAAGAATCTGTGCACAACAGCTTCCTGCAGCAATATACTCTGCTTCTGCAGTTGATGTGGAAATTGACTTTTGTTTCTTGTTGTACCAAGAAACCAATCTGCCTCCAAGAAATTGGCAGCTTCCACTTGTGCTTTTCCTGTCAATTTTGCAACCTGCAAAATCTGCATCTGAGTAACCTATTAGTTTAAAATCTGATTCTCTAGGATACCATAATCCCAGAGTAGCTGTTCCTTTAAGATACTTAAAGATTCTTTTTACAGCTGTTAAGTGAGGTTCTCTTGGATCTGCTTGAAATCTTGCACAAAGACAGGTAGCATACATGATATCAGGTCTACTGGCAGTTAGATAGAGTAGAGAGCCAATCATACCTCTGTAGTCAGTAATATCTACTGATTTACCGGTATCCTTATCCAGTTTTATTGCAGTGGCCATTGGAGTGGATGCACTTGAACAATCTTGCATTCCAAATTTCTTTAGCAAGTTTCTGGTGTACTTGGTTTGACAAATAAAAGTGCCTTCCTCATTCTGCTTGACTTGAAGGCCCAGAAAATAGCTAAGTTCCCCCATCATACTCATCTGATATCTTGACTGCATTAGTTTGGAAAACTTCTTGCAAAGTTTGTCATTTGTAGATCCAAAAATGATATCATCAACATAAATCTGGACCAGAAGTAAGTCCTTTCCATGGTTGAGGTAGATTAGTGTTTTGTCTATTGTCCCTCTGTTGAATCCACTTTCCAGAAGGAACTGAGCTAAAGTCTCATTCCATGCTCTAGGAGCTTGCTTAAGTCCATAAAGTGCTTTATCAAGCCTGTAGACATAATCTGGATTTTTGTTATCTACAAAACCTGGAGGTTGTTCAATATATACCTCTTCTTCCAATTCTCCATTGAGAAAAGCACTTTTCACATCCATTTGAAAGACAGTAAACTTTTTGTGAGCAGCATAAGCCAAAAATATCCTTATGGCTTCTAACCTAGCAACTGGTGCAAATGTTTCATCATAATCAATTCCCTCCTGTTGAGAATATCCTTTTGCAACCAGCCTTGCCTTATTCCTTGTAATTATGCCATCACTGTCAGTTTTGTTTATGAATACCCACTTTGTACCAACAACAGATCTATTCTTTGGTCTTGGCACTAGGGTCCAGACTTTGTTTCTTTCAAATTCATTCAACTCTTCCTGCATTGCTTGCACCCAATCAGCATCTTGAAGAGCTTCTTCCACTTTCTTTGGCTCAGTCTGAGAGAGAAAAGAATTATAAAGACACTCATTTGAAGTACCTATTCTAGTTCTGACACCTGCATCAGGATTTCCAATTATCAAATCAGGTGTATGTGATTTTGTCCACTTCCTTGCAGATGGAAGGTTTTCTCTAGAATTGGATGCTCCCCCATGATCCATGCTATCTTCATTTTCATTTTCTGATGCTCCCCCTGAAACTATGCTCTCTGAGTTGGATTCTTCAGTATTTAGATTTTCAGCACTATCAGAACTTGGCTTATCAGAACTTGACGAATCAGAACTTGAAGAGCCAGATGCATGTTCGGATGTTTCTTGAGATGTGGTAGGATCTTGAGTATGCTCCCCCTGCATAGGTGCATCTTCCTTTAACGTAGTCACCACAGTTTCAATAACATCAGAGTTTAATCCACCAGAGTTTGTAGTATCAGGACTTAGACTGTCAGGATTTTCAGTATCAGAATATGAGCCTTCATTTTTAAATCTCAGCTGATCATAGTCAATGAAATCTTTAAGACCAGTGATCTTCTTGTCATCAAAAGAGACATTGATGGATTCCATGACTACTTTTGTTCTCAAATTATAGACTCTGAAGGCTTTTGTGGAAAGTGGATATCCAACAAAGATTCCTTCATCAGCTTTTAAATCAAACTTTGATAGCTGTTCAGGATGAGTCTTGAGAACAAAACACTTGCATCCAAATACATGAAAATATTTCAGATTTGGCTTCTTTTTCTTCACCATCTCATATGGTGTTTTTCCATGCTTGTTAATGAGTGTTGCATTTTGAGTAAAACAAGCAGTCTGCACAGCTTCAGCCCAGAAATAGGTTGGAAGCTTTGCTTCTTCAAGCATTGTACGTGCAACTTCAATGAGAGTTCTATTCTTCCTTTCAACTACTCCATTTTGCTGTGGAGTTCCAGGAGCAGAGAATTCCTGCTTGATTCCATGGTTTTTGCATAACTCTTCCATTATCAGATTCTTGAACTCAGTACCATTATCAGTCCTTATAATTTTCACAGAATCTTTGACCAATTTATCCAGTTGCCTGACATGATCAATCAAGATAGATGCAGTTTCACTTTTTGTGTGCAAGAAATACACCCATGTGTATCTGGTGAACTCATCCACTATGACCAACACATACTTCTTCTTTGCAATAGACATGACATTTACTGGACCAAATAGATCAACATGTATAAGATGATAAGGCTCAAGAATTGATGAATCAGTCTTGCTCTTGAATGAAGATTTTCTTTGTTTGGCTTTCTGACATGAATCACAAAGACCATCAGGAGCAAATACTGTGTTTGGCAATCCTCTCACAAGATCTTTCTTGACCAGTTCATTTATATTGTTGAAATTTAAATGAGAGAGTTTCTTATGCCAATTCCAGCTTTCTTCAATTGATGCTCTACTTAACAGACAGATTGCAGAACCATCAGTACTTGTTGAAAGCTTAGCTTCATCAATGTTACCACGTCTATATCCTTTCAGAACAACTTTGCCTTTAGATTTACTCACAATTTCACAGTGTTCTTCAAAGAAATCAACATGATAACCTCTGTCACAGATTTGACTTATACTCAGTAGGTTGTGTTTAAGTCCTGAGACCAGAGCTACTTGTTTAATTATGACATTTCCAAGATTGATATTGCCATATCCCAATGTTTTTCCAATGTTGCCATCTCCATAAGAAATACTTGGGCCAGCTTTCTCCACAAAGTCTGATAGCAGGGCCTTATTTCCAGTCATATGTCCTGAACATCTACTGTCCAGAACTAGAATATTTTTCCTGTTGCCCTGCAATCACAAAGACCACTAATTATTAGTTTTAAGGACCCAGACTTGCTTGGATCCTTTGGCCTTATTAAGTTTGTTAACATTTGCAGCGGATTTAGCATTAGAGTTTATGTTAACATTTTTCTTATCAGAACTTACACTATCAGACTTTGAATCAGAATTTACACTAGAAGGAACAATGGAAACTTTCTTCAAAGAAGGTTTTATTTGATAATAATCATAGTACAAACTATGATATTCCTTACAAGTATAAATGGAATGCCATAAACTACCACAATGAAAACAAGGATTTTGTGGTTTGTATCTAACAGACTGACTCTTAACTCCTGATTTTGAAGGTAAGGAGTTAATATTCTTATTCTTCCTGCAAAAAGAAGCCAGATGGTTAGAACTTCCACAGTTATGACATGTTTTCCTAGGAGCATCAGGAACAGGTTTATAATCATTGCTTTTATTCACACCTTCCTTTCCATTCCTATTTTTCCTAGGTGATTTTACCTTGTTTGCATTCTTGACATCTTTCAGCTTATGCTTAAGCTGCTTCTTTGTCATTAAGCCTATGTTCACTTCAGCTGTCTTTTCCTGTTTTAGTTTGTCAGAAGTTAATTCCTCTTTAACTTCTGATTTCTCATTTTCAGACTTTACAGTTACAAACTTAACAAGTTTAAACTTTGGCTTTTGCTTAACAACAGGCTTAATTTCTTCAGTTCCTTTATCATTCTTATCTTCTCCATAACCTAAGCCCTCTTTCCAGTTTCCACTACTTAGCAAATTTTGAGTTGTTTTGCCAGAGTTAGTCCAAGTCCTGATGATCTCTCTTTCCTTTTCTAACTCAGTTTTTAGAGATTCATTTAATTTTAGCACTTCATTCCTAACATAAAAAGCATCATCTCTATCCTTCTGAGTTTGATGGAACATGACTAACTCTTTTTCTAAGAAATCATTCCTTTTCTTAAATGCAAGATTTTCAGAAGTTAATCTTTCACATGTTAAAGTTTGGTCTCTATAGTTAACAAACATGGTTTTAAGATATCTTCTCAACTCATTAATATCATCAGTATGAAAAGCATAAGTAGTCTGAGGTACCTTTGTTTCAGCAGCTTCAGAACTGCTCTCAGCACTTTCTTTATCAGCATTTGCCATCAATGCATAGTTCTCCTCACTTTCAGAGTCTGAGGTGTCTGTCCAGCTTTTCTGCTTTGTGACAAGAGCCTTGCCTCTGTCACCCTTTACCTTCTTGCAGTCAGGAGATATGTGGCCTTTCTCACCACAGTTATAGCATTTAACATTGGTGTAATCTCCTCTGTCAGACTTTCCTCCTCTGCCTTCAGATCTTCTGAAATTCTTCTTATCAGAACTTATGCTTTTCCTGGAAAACTTCTTTCCGTTCCTGAACTTCCTGTATACAATCTTTGTGATTCCTTTCACCATAAGAGCACACAGCTTCATCATCTCCTCATCAGCATCAGTCTCAGGCAAGCTTTCAAAATCTGAGTCATCATCACTCTCAGAACTTGATGACTCAGTATCAGACTTTATGAAAAGAGCTTTACCCTTGTCTTTCTTTGAGGAAGCTGCTTTGGGGAATTCTTCTTCAGCCTTAAGAGCAACTGTCCTTGACTTTCCTCCTTTCCTCTTGCTTCTTTGTTCCATCTCCAGCTCATGAGTCTTGAGCATTCCATAGATTTCGTCAAGAGTTGTTTCATCAAGATTGTAGTTGTCTCTTATTATCGTTGCCTTCAAATCTCAGCATTCAGGAAGAGCTAACAGGAACTTAAGGTTTGAATCTTCAAGATCATACTCTTTATCAACCAATGATAAATGATTCAAAAGTTTGACAAATCTATCATATAAATCATTCAATGACTCATTAGTATTTGAGTCAAAGTGTTCATACTCTTGAGTGAGTATTGTCTTCCTGTTCTTCTTAATTGTGTCAGTTCCCTGACACCTTGTTTCCAGAGCATCCCATATCTCCTTAGCAGTCTTGCAGTTGATTACCCTGTTTGACATTACATTATCAATGGCACTATGCAGTAAGTGTCATACCTTAGCATCCTTAGCAATTGATGCTATGTCCTCAGCAGTATAATCACTCTTCTCCTTTGGTACGATCTTTGCTGCTTCACCTGCAACTGCAACAGCGAGTTTGATTGGTTTGTGAGGACCTTCCTTGATTCTATCAAGGTATTCTGGATCTGTTGCTTCTAGGAACATGGTCATCCTTACCTTCCATATGGGATATTCAGATGGTCTCAGTATGGGGACTCTGATGGTCTCATACCGACTCTGAATTTGTGTCTTTGGTGGTTCCTCAGTTGTGGTAGGCTTAGTTGGAGTTTCTGTGTCCGACATGATTGTGTTTGGATCTTTAACTGTATGTTTGTTAATAGATAGGCTCTGATACCACTTGTTAGGTCACACACACACTGTAGAGGGGGTGAATACAGTGTATAGTACACTCAAATCGAACTTTAAGAACTTAAGTAACAGAAAACAAACTTTATTGAAACAATAAACTCTGTTACAGTATGGAACTGTTACCTCTCAGTGATGAACAAATATCACGAGAGCTGCTAGGGTTACAATGAATAATCTTTTCTAATAATGATAACACTTATAGTGTAAACCCTATGTCTGTGTTTATATACTACACAGTTACAAGATAATCGCTAATTGATATGGAATATAATTCTGCTTCCTAAAATATATCAATCAGATATCTCTTCTTCCAAGTATTCCATTCTTCACGGAATTCCTTCTTCATGCATATCTCTTCTTATGTTTATCTCGATCTTCTTTCCTTTAATCAGCTACTGTCCTTTTCTGATCGTCCTTCAGCACTTAAGTTCTGATATCTATCTTTTGATGATTATCTCCTGATAATATAAGTACTGATATCCTTAAGTCCTGACTTCCAGTATAAGTACTGATCAACAGTTAAGTACTGATTTATCCTGTTCACGTAAGATCTGAAAGCTACACATAAAACATATTAGCAATGACATTATCAAATATATCTAACACAGAAAACAAACTTTATTGAAACAATAAACTCTGTTACAGTATGGAACTGTTACCTCTCAGTGATGAACAAAAATCACGAGAGCTGCTAGGGTTACTACGAATAATATTTTCAATAATGATAACACTTATAGTGTAAACCCTATGTCTGTGTTTATATACTACACAGTTACAAGATAATTGCTAATTGATATGGAATATAATTCTGCTTCCTAAAATATATCAATCAGATATCTTTTCTTCCAAGTATTCTATTCTTCATAGAATTCCTTCTTCATGCATATCTCTTCTTATATTTGTCTCGATCTTCTTTCCTTTAATCAGCTGTTGTCCTTATCTGAACGTCCTTCAGTACTTAAGTTCTGATATCCATCTTCTGATGATATCTTCTGATAATATAAGTACTGATATCCTTAAGTCCTGACTTCCAGTAAGTACTGATTTATCCTGTTTAAGTAAGATCTGAAAACTAAACATAAATCATATTAGCCATGACATTATCAAATATATCTAACAATCTCCCCCAACTTGTAAATTAGCATAATATACAAGTTTAACAAATATTTGATGATGTCAAAAATATTAAGTACAAATGCATGAGAATTAGACTAGATAACTACAACTTACAGTCCTTAAAGCTTTACCAATCTTTAACTTCTGATAACAACTTCAGTCTGTATAAATATCAGAATTTAAGCAGTTGTAGATCTTGACTTGGCTTCATCTTCTGATCTCTCTGATGTCAGAAGTTGTTCTGAGATAGTTCTTCAACAAACATCTCTCAGCATATCTGAGTTCATCAATCATCCTCCTTTTAGCATCTTTAAGTTCTGCAGTATCTTCACCAATTTGAAAGATTGCAGCCCTGAGATCATTAATCTTAGTTTTTCTTATATCCTGATCCAGTCTGATCAAATATGCCTTATCAGACTCAAGATTGAATTCCACAGCCCTGTAACCCAGAAAGGTAGTTATAATCTTAGCAGTGTTGGGCTTCATTTCAACTATATCACCCTTGTGATCTCTGTACTTTGGAAGATATGTGCTGTCAGACTTAACATAATAAAGCCTTTTCTGTCTCTGAATCTGATCCTTCAAATAGTTTGCAGCACTTTCTGTTAATCTGTCATTCACTTAAAGTAAGAATAGTACATGCTCCAGTTCTTCAAAATACTTCAATGGAATGGCATTTTGCCTTATATGATAAACCCTACCATCTGTCATGAAGTACAACAAGATGTGTTCTTTCAAGTAGGTATGGTAAACCATTTGTACAGATTCCAGTTGATTCAATCTCTCAGGAGTTGCTCCAATACCTGGTTCACTCAAGGAAGTTGGATCATTGGTAGTGTTCTGTATTCTTCTTTCATCAACACTTCCCAATCCATTTTTATCTCTTGCTTCCTTTCCAGTAACCACTCTTGCTTCAAAACCACTTGCAGCAGTCTTCAAAGGTTGAGTCTGTTTTGCTTTAGTGAATCCTGGTAGGAGTTTCTTTGATTTATCTTCTGATATCAAGTTAACTTGAGCTATGTCAGAGGTTACCTGCTTCTTCAAAATATCAGAACTTAATGTCTCTTGACTCTGAACAACTTGAGCCATGTCAGAGGTTGTCTTAAAAACTTTTCTTGAAGTCAGAGCAAGATCATCCTTTTCATCAGTAATTTCTTCATTCACAGGAGGCACATAAACCTTGATAGGTTCACCAAATTTTTCTTTACCTTTGGATCTTGAATCTATCTGCAGTTGTGATTTAGCCATTGTTGCTTCAGTATTTGCCCTTTCTTTTATCACAATGCCTTTGAGTTTTGGAAGTGTCTTTTTACCAAAAGCTTCAGATTTAGACTTGACTTTTTCTGATTTAAGTCTGGCTTCTTCTTCCAATAAACTCTTCAAGTCCATTCCTGGATTTTCCTGAAGAAATAACTGTCTTGACATATCTTTATCAAGATCTAAAAGTTCATCAAAACTTATCCTTTTACCAGTAGCATAACTAATTCTTTTTCCAGTATCAGAACTTGTCCCATGACTTGTGATTTCAGCTTTTCTTGATGAGAGACCTCTACCCATTCCAGGGTTTCCTTGATCATCCTTTTCATCATCCTTCCCCTTCAGTGTCTTATCAGTTTTGCATTTGGTCTTAATTACTTTCTCCCCCTTTTTGGCATCAGCAGGTAAGAGAAGAGAGACAAGCAATTCCACTGAGGCTTGGATTTCATTAAGTTGAGATTGCTGAGAAACTTGATTTTTAAGAATATCATCAATCTGAGTTTGTTGTGACTCTTGAGTCTTCTCAATATAAGCAACTCTGTCAAAGGTAGGTTGGAAGAATTTTTTCTTGTCAATCTTCTGAACTTGTTCTTGCTTCATTAATTCTTCCTTTAAGTGATGTAACTTTGCATGAGTAGTTGAATGGAGACCTTGTAGATGTTTAGTACTCAATGCAGTGACTCTAAGCTGTGTTTTGAAATCATCAGTATTTAACATTTCATCAGCTTTTGTCAAGTGCTCAGCCAGATGCTGTGCAGTTGGAGCGCAGGTAACTGAGTTCCATTCCTTAGTCCACTCCTGTCCTGCAGGAGTTTCACTCCAAGGAACTGGTGCTTCTCTGGTAAAAAATTTCTTAACTAATTCAGATTTAAGAACAGTTTGTTGAGGGGCATGTCCTGAAGGACCTGCTTCATCAGCATCTGCATTTGGAGCAACATCACCAGTATCTCCAGCATTTGTAGCATCAGAACTTACAGAATCAGTATCTTCTGATAAAACAACAGTATGAGTAGCAATGGAGGCATCAGGATCATCCTCTAATTGCTGATCTGGTTCCAAGTTCTGATCAACAGCTATATCCTGATGCTCACCTTTAGTCTGATCATCATCATCTAGATGCAGAGAAGGTGTAGTAGATAGTTCTGGAGTTTGAGCAGCATCAGTAACAGGTGTTGTTGATGGATTAGTTGCTGTTGGAGCTTCTAAGTAAAGTACTTCAGGCACAACCAAGTTCTGGATATTAATATCAGCACTTGTGCCTGAATCAACAGGAGATACACTCTTAGGAGACACATATGGTGTGTTGGCCTTTTCAGTAGCAGCTTCCTTAGTTGGAGTTAATGGAGAAGCAGTGGCTTTAGCAGATTTTTGTTCTTGTGAGATCAGAGATTCCTGATCGCCTTCCTTAGCTGCTGCTTCCTCATCATCTGAAACTGGCCATTTTGCCCTCTGTTTCTTGTATCTCTTTGAAGGTATGGATTCCTTGGGAGTTTCATCAACAGTCATTCTTCTAAGCCTTTTGAGAAGCTTAGATCCCCCAATTGCAGAATCCTTCTGAGAAGGAACTTTCTCAGCTTCTTTATCAACAGGTTCTGAAGTAGGAACCTGTTCCTCACTATCAGATTCATCTCTCAAAACAATCCTCCTTCTCTTCTGAGGTGTTTGAGGAACAGTCTTTGTCCTCTTAGGCTTGGAAGATGAAGGCTTCACAGTAGGTGCTGAGGATGAAGGTTGAGCTGTCTGTGAAGTGGAGAGATATGATTTGAGATATGACCTGAGGGTAGGTTGAGTAGTATGAGTGGTATGTTCTGATGGTTGTTGTGGTGTTTGAGATGTGGTGGTTGGTTGGACATCAGGATAAATAGATCTGTAGGTGTCAGGATCAGCATTTACTAAGATCTGTTTTACAGATTGAGGAATCTGTAAAGGTCTAACCACCTTTTTCTTATCATCAACATTTACCAAATCATTAAAGGCTCATTTTGCAATTTTGAAAGATGGAGTTAAGTCAGTTGTAGCTTGGGATTCATCAGCACAACAATAGTTATAAATAAGCTGACAAAATCTAGCAAAGTAGACAACATTCCTATCTTCTGTTATCCTATCCCCAATAAAACCTATCACAGCATTTGCAAAATCAAAATGAGTTTGGTTAATGATAGCATACCCGATGTGCTGACTCATTATAGGGATAGCATCAAAGTTTGAACACTTATTCCCAAAAGCTTTAGTGATGCAGTCAAAGAAGAAGCTCCACTCCTTTCTGATATGAGCCCGTTTCAACTGCCCAAGCTTTGCCAAACTCTGCTCATACCCCAAACTAGCCATGAACTCTTTAAGAGCTGATTCCTCCGGGGTTGAAAAAGTACATCCTTCTGGTAGATGTAGGGCTTTGCGAATTGTACCAGGAGTTACCCCATATGTAGAATCACCCACTTCGAAAACAATACTAGGAGTACCATTTGGACCACCATTATCAAAGTTTCCAGTCCTCCAAAATGTCAGAACTTGTTGGCTCGAAAAGGTTGAAGGTTGGGTCAATGCATACCCAATTTCACTGTGTGCAAGAAGATCTTGCACAAAATGCAACTCAGACGGAGCTTCAACATTATCAAGATGAAAAACAGTCATTGGAAGTGTAAGTCAGGGTTTAGTGCGCACAAGTAACAAGTAAACATTACTGTCCATGTACATGAACCACTATCCCTTATGATATTGACTGTTAATATTCTACCCAAACATATTCTGATTTAAAATGAGACTGTTTTTAGATTTTATCCACAAATAAGTCAAGTACAGGATCAGATTTTAATATAAGAACTTAGACTTATATCAGAACTTAACAGTTATCAAAACATGATTTCTTAACTCGAAAAATGAATGTCTATCTTAGTAAGTCCTCACACAAATTCTGATATAGATTATTCAGAACTTAATCATCAGAACGTGCAATCAGAACTTGTCCTCAGAATTTGTGCAATGTGATACAGAAATTGTTCGTCTAAAATAACATAGATCACCACAATAATTTTCATCATTCATATGGAGTGTTTAGTGTGTGCATTAAGCTAAATATCAGACAAAGGGTAAAGTCTGATTCACTTCAGTACATCTTAGAAATAAGGCATAACTAAAACTTTACTAAAAATCTGTCATTATTCTGAAACCTACTATTGAATGAGTTCATGCTTGAGTCCACCTCAACTATTTTGTGCTAATTTTGTGCATCTTTTTAAATTCCATTTTACAGTGGCTTCTCAGTGTAAGTGAGTCACGACTGCTTATCAGAATTTATGCTATTATCAGAGTATTTCTCCAGTAACCATAGAGTGTGAAAAGTCACCAAGAAAATATTTTGCTTTTCTGATGCATATTTACTTAATACCAGCAATGCACTTGGGTCATTCATTCCACATTTTTACTCTAGATCTCAAAGGAGTACCTGATTTGAATCCTTGATTCTTTTCTTTTTCTTTTGATAAGAGAGGTTTATCAGTACTTAGGACATTCAACAGATTTACTAGCATCAGAACTTAACAGATGAGAAACATTATTCTAGTTTGTGACTTAGTAATAAGATAGACAAAGTAAACTCAACTAAGCTCAATATCAGAATTTACTTGTGTCAATAAATTTCCACAGAAGTAATTACTTCTAACATGGGATCCCTAGTTTATTAAAGACTACTAGATCAGCATCTAGCACATGTATCCTCATAGGATTGAATAGTTACATAAACAGACATATCACTATCAGAGTTTAGAAAGTTACATCAGACAACAGTCAGTACTTAAGCAAATTTTCAATTAAGCACAGAATACACAAAGAGAGTAATTTCAGTAAATACTGATCATAAAGTCTGATGCATCAGAACAAAACTAAGCAGATTTAGAGAAAGAACCTGAAACCATTCCAAGTTCATTTACCAATCTTGTAAAAGTAGCTTCACACAGTGGTTTTGTGAAGATATCTGCTAGTTGTTGATCTGTTGGAACAAAGTGCAATTCCACTGTACCTTCATCCACATGTTCCCTTATGAAGTGGTACCTGATGCTGATGTGCTTTGTCATTGAGTGTTGAACTAGATTACCTGTCATAGCAATAGCACTTTGATTATCACAGTAAATAGGGATTTTGAAATATGTTAACCCATAATCCAGTAACTGATTCTTCATCCAAAGAATCTGTGCACAACAGCTTCCTGCAGCAATGTACTCTGTTTCTGCAGTTGATGTGGAAATTGACTTTTATTTCTTGCTAAACCAAGAAACTAATTTGCCTCCAAGAAATTGGCAGCTTCCACTTGTGCTTTTCCTGTCAATTTTGCAACCAGCAAAATCTGCATCTGAGAAACCTATTAGTTTAAAATCTGATTCTCTGGGATACCACAATCCCAGATCAGCTGTTCCCTTAAGATACTTGAAAATTCTTTTCACAGCTGTTAAGTGAGGTTCTCTTGGATCTGCTTGAAATCTTGCACAAAGACAGGTAACATACATGATATCAGGTCTACTAGCAGTTAGATAGAGTAGAGAGCCAATCATACCTCTGTAATCAGTAATATCTACTGATTTACCAGTATCCTTGTCCAGTTTTGTTGTAGTGGCCATGGGAGTGGATGCACTTGAACAATCTTGCATTCCAAATTTCTTCAGCAAGTTTCTGGTGTACTTAGTTTGACAAATAAAAGTGCCTTCTTCATTCTGCTTAACTTGAAGGCCCATAAAATAGCTAAGTTCCCCCATCATACTCATCTGATACCTTGACTGCATTAATTTGGCAAACTTCTTGCAAAGTCTGTCATTTGTAGACCCAAAAATGATATCATCAACATAAATCTGGACCAGAAGTAAGTCCTTTCCATGGTTGAGGTAGAACAGTGTTTTGTCTATAGTTCCTCTGTTAAATCCACTTTCCAGAAGAAACTGAGCTAAAGTCTCATACCATGCTCTAGGAGCTTGCTTAAGTCCATAAAGTGCTTTATCAAGCCTGTAGATATAATCTGGATATTTGGAATCTACAAAGCCTGGAGGTTGTTCAACATATACTTCTTCCTCTAATTCTCCATTGAGAAAAGCACTTTTCACATCCATTTGAAAGACAGTAAACTTTTTGTGAGCAGCATATGCCAAAAATATCCTTATGGCTTCCAATCTAGCAACTGGTGCAAATGTTTCATCATAATCAATTCCCTCCTGTTGAGAATATCCTTTTACAACCAGCCTTGCCTTATTCCTTGTAATTATGCCATCACTATCAGTTTTGTTTCTGAATACCCATTTTGTACCAACAACAAATCTGTTCTTTGGTCTTGGCACTAGGGTCCAGACTTTGTTTCTTTCAAATTCATTTAACTCTTCCTGCATTGCTTGTACCCAATCAGCATCTTGAAGAGCTTCTTCCACTTTCTTTGGCTCAGTCTGAGAAAGAAAAGAATTGTAAAGACATTCGTTTGAAGTACCTGTTCTAGTTCTGACACCTGCATCAGGATTTCCAATTATCAAATCAGGTGTATGTGATTTAGTCCACTTCCTTGCAGATGGAAGGTTTTCTCTAGAACTGGATGCTCCCCCATGATCCATGCTGTCTTCATTTTCATTTTCTGATGCTCCTCCTGAAACTATGCTCTCTGAGTTGGATTCTTCAAAATTTAGATTTTCAGTACTATCAGAACTTGGCTTATCAGAACTTGACGAATCAGAACTTGAAGAGCTAGATGTATGTTCTGATGCTTCTTGAGATGTGGTAATATCTTGAGTATGCTCCCCCCTGCATAGGTGCATCTTTCTTTGGCGTTGTCACCATAGTTTCAATAACATCAGAGTTTAATCCATCAGAGTTTGCAGTATCAGGACTTATATCGTCAGGATTTTCAGTATCAGAATTTGAGTCTTCATTTTCAAATCTCAGCTGATCATGATCAATAAAATCTTCAAGTCTAGTAATCTTCTTATCATCAAAAGAGACATTGATAGATTCCATGACCACTCTTGTTCTCAAGTTATAGACTCTGAAGGCTTTTGTGGAAAGTGGATATCCAACAAAGATTCCTTCATCAGCTTTTAGATCAAATTTAGATAGCTGTTCAGGATGAGTCTTAAGAACAAAACACTTGCATCCAAATACATGAAAATACTTCAGATTTGGCTTCTTTTTCTTCACCATCTCATATGGTGTTTTTCCTTGCTTGTTAATGAGTGTTGCATTTTGAGTAAAACAAGCAGTCTGCACAGCTTCAGCCCAGAAATAGGTTGGAAGCTTTGCTTCTTCAAGCATTGTACGTGCAGCTTCAATGAGAGTTCTATTCTTCCTTTCAACAACTCCATTTTGCTGTGGAGTTCCAGGAGCAGAGAATTCCTGCTTGATTCCATGGTTTTTGCATAACTCTTCCATTATCAGATTCTTGAACTCAGTACCATTATCAGTCCTTATAATTTTCACAGAATCTTTGACCAATTTATCCAGTTGCCTGACATGATCAATCAAGATAGATGCAGTTTCACTTTTTGTGTGCAAGAAATACACCCATGTGTATCTGGTCAACTCATCTACTATGACCAAGGCATATTTCTTCTTTGCAATAGACATGATATTCACTGGACCAAATAGATCAACATGTAGTAGGTGATAAAGCTCAAGTATTGATGATTCAGTCTTGCTCTTGAATGAGGATTTTCTTTGTTTAGCCTTCTGACAAGAATCACAAAGGCCATCAGGAGCAAATACTGACTTTGGCAGTCCTCTCACAAGATCTTTCTTGACCAACTCATTTATATTGTTGAAATTTAAATGAGAGAGTTTCTTGTGCCAATTCCAGCTTTCTTCAATTGATGCTCTACTCATCAGGCAGATTGCAGAACCATTAGTACTTGTTGAAAGCTTGGCTTGATAAATGTTACCACGCCTGTATCCTTTCAGAACAACTTTGCCTGTAGATTTACTCACAACTTCACAGTGTTCTTCAAAGAAATCAACATGATAACCTCTGTCACAGATTTGACTTATACTCAGCAAATTGTGTTTAAGTCAAGAGACCAGAGCTACTTCATTAATGATGACATTCCCAAGATTGATATTGCCATATCCCAATATTTTTCCAATGTTGCCATCTCCATAAGAAACACTTGGGCCAGCTTTCTCCACAAAGTCTGATAGCAGGGCTTTATTTCCAGTCATATGTTTTAACATCCACTGTCCAGAACTAGGATGTTTTTCCTGTTGCCCTGCAATCACAAAGACCACTAATGATTAGTTTTAAGGACCCAGACTTGCTTGGTTCCTTTGGCCTTATCGAGTTTGTTAACATTTGCAGCGGATTTAGCATTAGAGTTTATGTTAACATTTTTCTTATTAGAATTTACACTATCAGACTTTGAATCAGAATTTACAGTAGAAGGAACAATGGAAACTTTCTTTAAAGAAGGTTTTATTTGATAATAATCATAGTACAAACTATGATATTCCTTACAAGTATAAATGGAATGCCATAAACTACCACAATGAAAACAAGGATTTTGTGGCTTATATCTAACAGACTGACTCTTAACTCCTGACTTTGAAGGTAAGGAGTTAATGTTCTTATTCTTCCTGCAAAAAGAAGCGAGATGGTTAGAACTTCCACAGTTATGACATGTTTTCCTAGGAGCATCAGGAACAGGTTTATAATCATTGCTTTTATTCACACCTTCCTTTCCATTCCTATTTTTCCTGGGTGATTTTACCTTGTTTACATTCTTAACATATTTCAGCTTATGCTTAAGCTGTTTCTTAGTCATTAAGCCTATGTTTACTTTAGCTGTCTTTTTCTGTTTTAGTTTGTCAGAAGTTAATCCCTCTCTAACTTCTGATTTATCATTATCAGACTTTACAGTTACAAACTTAACAGGTTTTAACTTTGGCTTTTGCTTAACAACAGGCTTAATTTCTACAGTTCCTTTATCATTCTTATCCTCTCCATAACCTAAGCCCTCTTTCCAATTTTCACTACTTAGCAAATTTTGAGTTGTTCTGCCAGAGTTAGTCCAAGTCCTGATTATCTCTCTTTCCTTTTCTAACTCAGTTTTTAGAGATTCATTCATTTTTAGCACTTCATCCCTAACATAAAAAACATCATCTCTATCCTTCTGAGTTTGATGGAACATAACTAACTCTTTTTCTAAGAAATCATTTCTTTTCTTAAAAGCAAGATTTTCAGAAGTTAATCTTTCACATGTTAAAGTTTGATCTCTATAACTAACAAACATGGTTTTAAGATATCTTCTCAACTCATTAATATCATCAGTATGAAAAGCATAAGTAGTATGAGGTACCTTTGTTTTAGCAGCTTCAGAACTGCTCTCAGCACTTTCTTTATCAGCATTTGCCATCAATGCATAGTTCTCCTCACTTTCAGAGTCTGAGGTGTCTGTCCAGCTTTTCTGCTTTGTGACAAGAGCCTTGCCTTTGTCACCCTTTACCTTCTTGCAATTAGGAGATATGTGGCCTTTCTCACCACAGTTATAGCATTTGACATTGGTATAATCTCCTCTATCAGACTTTCCTCCTCTGCCTTCAGATCTTCTGAAATTCTTCTTATCAGAACTTATGCCTTTCCTGGAAAACTTCTTTCCCTTCCTAAACTTCCTGTATGCAATCTTTGTGATCCCTTTCACCATAAGAGCACACAGCTTCATCATCTCCTCATCAGCATCAGTCTCAGGCAAGGATTCAGAATCTGAGTCATCATCACTTTCAGAACTTGATGACTCAGTATCAGACTTTGTGAAAAGAGCTTTACTCTTGTCTTTCCTTGAGGTAGCTCCCTTGGGGGATTCTTCTTCAGCCTTAAGAGCAACTGTCCTTGACTTTCCCCCTTTCCTCTTTCTTCTTTATTCCATCTCAAGTTCATGAGTCTTGAGCATTCCATAAATTTCATCAAGAGTTGTTTCATCAAGATTGTAATTGTCTCTTATTGTTGTTGCCTTCAAATCCCAACATTCAGGAAGAGCTAACAGGAATTTAAGGTTTGAATCTTCAAGATTATACTCCTTATTAACCAGTGACAGATCATTCAAGAGTTTGACAAATCTATCATATAAATCAGTCAATGATTCATTAGCCTTTGAGTCAAAGTGTTCATACTCTTGAGTGAGTATTGTCTTCCTGTTCTTCTTAATTGTATCAGTTCCCTGACACCTTATTTCCAGAGCATCCCATATCTCCTTAGCAGTCTTGCAGTTAATTACCCTATTTGACATTACATTATCAATGGCACTATACAGTAAGTGTCGTACCTTAGCATCCTTAGCAATTGATGCGATATCTTCAGCAGTATAATCACTCTTTTCCTTTGGTACGGTCTTTGCTGCTTCACCTGCAACTGCAACAGCGAGCTTGGTTGGTTTGTGAGGTCCTTCCTTGATTCTATCAAGATATTCTGGATCTGTAGCTTCCAGAAACATGGTCATCCTCACCTTCCATATGGCATATTCAGATGGTCTCAGTATGGGAACTCTGATGGTTTCATACCGACTTTGAATTTGTGTCTTTGGAGGTTCTTCAGTTTTGGTAGGCTTAGTTGGAGTTTCTGTGTCAGACATGATTGTGTTTGGATCTTTAACTGTATGTGTGTTAACAGATAGGCTCTGATACCACTTGTTAGGTCACACACACTGTAGAGGGGTGAATACAGTGTAAAATACAATCAAATCGAACTTTTAATATTTCAAGTAACAGAAAACAAACTTTATTGAAACAATAAACTCTGTTACAGTATGGAACTGTTACCTCTCAGTGATGAACAAATATCACAAGAGCTGCTAGGGTTACAATGAATAATCTTCTCGAATATGATAACACTTATAGTGTAAACCCTATGTATGTGTTTATATACTACACAGTTACAAGATAATCGCTAATTGATATGGAATATAATTCTGCTTCCTAAAATATATCAATCAGATATCTTTTCTTCCAAGTATTCTATTCTTCATAGAATTCCTTCTTCATGCATATCTCTTCTTATGTTTGTCTCGATCTTCTTTCCTTTAATCAGCTGCTGTCCTTATCTGAACGTCCTTCAGTACTTAAGTTCTGATATCCATCTTCTGATGATTATCTTCTGATAATATAAGTACTGATATCCTTAAGTCCTGACTTCCAGTAAGTACTGATTTATCCTGTTTAAGTAAGATCTGAAAACTAAACATAAATCATATTAACCATGACATTATCAAATATATCTAACATCAATATCAGTAGATTGAGTTTGAGTATCAACAAATTCATCCAGACCTAAATAAAAATAAGGAAAATAAGTCTTATATATGAAGAATAAATGACTAAACCATTGTGCCTCACAATAGTCAGGCATGTAGTATGTACTCTGAAAATGAGAAAGTCACACTTTGACAGGCCAGTGCAATCAAAATATATCCTACCGTGTACTCAAGATAAACAAAAGAAGCTTCACTGAAGTCTAAACTTTAAATTTATGTCTATGAAGAATTAAAAATCTACTAATGAGTTTTAGAAAAGAAATTATTATACAACCATCACAACATTATTTATTTAAGATAAAGTTCAGCAACAATTACAAAATCGATAACCCAGGTATATGTAAAATAACATTTTGGTGCAAGGCTTGGTGCTGGACAATATTATCTACAAATTATAGTTACCTTACACACCTCTCAAGTGCTAATCTAATGGGATATATTGTTACTAATTGTCTCATTCTGTTAAAGCTACATAGAATATTTTATTATTCAAACCTAAGTATTTATTTTGCAAACAGGAAAATAGCAGAGAGACTTGGTGCAGTCAGTGGGGTGTTTTGAGATTATAACAACAATGGATGATCGTTAATGTTAAGCATCAAAATATATAGTGACATCTTTGTTTCTACTATGTGCCAATATATAAAGAACCATAATATATGGTAAATCAGATAGAACAGAGTATGATCATGCAGCAATAAGAACAGATGATAAAACATAAAGAAAAGAGTATAATCATGCAACTTATGACATGTTGATGCACACATGATTTAAACCAGAAAAGATCGTACATGTTGTAGATAAATAGTACCAGAAAGAAAAAATTGTACTTTCTGGGTTTATTTGTTCTTGGTGCTGTAAGTATTATGTGTATGTATGCGAGAGAGCAGTGTATATAACACCCTTGTTAGGTAATGAATACAACACGAGGGGTGAATGTGTTTTATATATTTTTAAGGCTTTTTGAATGTTTGTTACTTGGTGAACAAAGAAGATTAGAAATGCAGTAATATTATGTTAACTGAAATTAAACAATGCACACAATATTTCAAAACTCACTTAATTTTGTATTAAAATCAAGCTAGTGTTTTGCTACAAATCCTGGGTTCTTTGTAAGTAAAGAACTCAGCTTCTTTCTTGAGAGAGTTACAAGAAAACTAGATCTGTTTGATACAAATTAAAAGCAAAGAACCAGTGTTTACTTTATAGATAAGTAAACGCAGGTTTACACATCATTCAATAAGATGTACTAAACCCTACTTTAAGATATCTCTAAAGCTTTCCATTTCTGGCTTAGTGTATCTTTGCAAATCCTGTAAATCTGTGACTTTCCTTTGTCAGTTAATCTTGGTCTTTGATCTTGTACTCTTCAAGCTGCTTTTGTAGACTTTTCAATCTAACTGATTAGATCATTTATTGATTGATAATCTTGAATATTTAACTTATCTGCATTCTATAATTGAGCTTCATATCGAGATCTCCAATTTGATCTATGGAGAACTGACATCCCGATAAGTATAATGGCTTATCGAGATATATTAGTTCTCTACAAGTATTTTGACTTGTCGAGGTCTCTGAGTTCTCTATAAGTGAACTTGACTTGTCGAGGTCTCCAAATTTCTGCATGTGGAAAATTACTTGTCGATATATTTCTGAGATCTCTATAAGCATATTGACTTGTAGATATCTCTGAGATCTCAAATGATAATTTGACTTGTCGATATCTCCAATCTTCATGTCTTCATTTGACTTGTCGATATCTCTGAGATCTCTAATGCAGAAATGACTTGTCGATATCTCAGTGATCTCTATATACATTTTGACTTGTAGATATCTCTGAGATCTCTAATAATGATTTGACTTGCCGATATCTTCAATCTTCATGTCTTCATTTGGCTTGTCGATATCTCTGAGACTTCTCGAGAAGTCATTCTAGAGTTCTCGAATAACTTCTCTATATGACTTGATCAGTGACTTGTAAATATCTTGGCTTAGAACATTTTACCTAAAACAGATTTATTCAACTTCAAGCTTCTTCACACTTTCTCTGAGGCATGATCTTCTTCCAGAGTTTATTCTTAGGCTTAAGACTGTTTACAGAAAAATACTCTAGCCTAATCTTTGACATTTTTACAGACTCAAGTAATACAATACAAAAACAAATTTAGATTATCATACAACTAATTCTCAGGGATGTCAATTTGACTTAGTCTTGTTATAGTACAGGAATGTCTTGCACAACAATCTCCCCCAATTTGTGAGAAGATTTCTTAGCACAAATTCATGCCTGGTAATAAGATTAACCCCAAGTTCCAATGAGCAATAAAACATTACATAAAATTGACAAAAGTATAACTTTTATACATTAAGTGATTACATGAGTTTGATAAGTGCATTCATCACACAAATTTCTCATAGTTTGTTTCTTGTCTAATAATGTCATTTAATTCTACAAGCACTTGCAGTTCCTCTATAATTTGAGTCCCTCTTAGAGCTTCCACAAGCTTGAGCCACTCATCTAATGAATAATTATTCAAGTAACCCACTTTGATTCTTGAGAATCTGCCAACTTTAATGTTCATAAAATGTCCATCCTTGAAAATTCTGCTCATCCCCTTTGCCTTGAGTTATTTAGATCTTTGCTCAAACATTTCTATCTCTTCAACATATTTCCTTTCCCTCTCCTCTCTTTCAGCCTTTTCTTTTGCTCTTCTTTCTTCCCTTACTATCAACCATACAGCCAATACAGATATAACACTCTTCGGGGATAGGAAGGAACACTCTTGGTATAAGAGGGTCCCGCTGCTTGACTCACTTCTTGACTATGCGGGTCCTGATGGGTTTCATTCTCTACCTTAACTGTAAAATAATAGGAATAACAACAAAAGGGGATGAGCCAAAATTGCTCAACAAGCCTGCAACAATATATATATAGTATAAAGAGAGAAGAATAAGTGAACCAATAAGCTGCTGGTTTGAACAACCATCTGAATCTGTATAGGATAATAATTTGCCAACACTGGCGAGTGCCAAATGAACAAGACTGGAAACAAGAACCAACATATGCACTATAACATGCTGATCAGTCAGGATACAGTGCGGATCTATACCCAACTGCATAGACCCACCCAACATAAGGAGTACTCAGGCAACTATGGCCTATTAAGTAAAGGTCTGGGTAAAACCCAGCCCATATCATAACCATCCAGTCCAAGGTTTAGCATCCGGAACAATCGGAATGCTTTTGATGTATCCCAATATCAGGATATATCGGAGTATATATATAACAAGGGTAAAAGTATAGAAATATGAATAAAGGATTCAATAAATTGGGAGAAATCAAGAATCGAAATGAAATAGAACAAGATTCAATAATTGTGTAACAGTGTATATGAGCAAAAATTATCAAAGGTAACTGATATGGGAAAATGAGATATAATTCAATATTTTGAATTTAGAATAGGTAAAAACTTGCCTTGCGCGTACTTAACCTGGTTCAACTCACCGCCTTCTGTCCCTAGCCTGATCGGCATTGCTAACACTGAACCAATCATAGAAAGATAGTCGTATAGATAAATTACTACATACACGTATCTCGAATTGATACTACGCAACCCTATCAATCTACCCATGCGATTCTATCTGACTCGCATATATACACATATAATTATATAGCACGTATGGTTCACATAATCACGTAAAGCACATAGCACATAAGGCACATAATTAATTTTTAGACTTATAAATATTTTTAGAATCGATACTAGATTCATACCTGTATTAACTAACCCTATCTGATTTTATTACAATTTTTCGGGATTTATTTGACTCGATTATACCCCTATTAGGGTCTATAAAGTATTAATTAACACAAGACAACTCTATTTTGGAAGGAATTATGACTTACAATTATTTTTATTGGATTCGTTTCATTTTTCTGAGTCTAGGGGTCTTCATTTCGCTCAAATCAGACTAACGGTTTAATTATTATGAATTAAACAAGATTTAATTAATTAATAATTAATTATAAATAAATAATTAATAATTAATTATAAATAATTAATTATAATTAAATAATCCTTAATTATATTTTTAAATAATTAATTAATAATTATTGTATTTTAAAATAATTAATTTCTAATTATTAGGATTAATTACAATTTATTACAATTTTTTTTACAAATTATTATTACTTACTCGATTAGATCGATTATTTATAAATAAACAATCGACACTATTAACTGATACGCTATTTATCGAATAAATACTTATTACTCGAATTATAATCTGACTCAGGATCACTTACTCGTATAAATACGAGCTACTCGCGATTCTCGAATAACTATCGAACTGTTATTATTATTACTATACCTATACGATTAATTAATCAATTAATTATCTGCATTTAATTATTCGATACGAATAATTATTACGATATTCTTCAAATAAATTATCGTTCGAATAATAATTCTAATTAGCGAATCACTACTCGAATAGGTACGAGTTACTCGTAATATTAAACTAATTAACGAAATATTATTCATATATTCGATTACTTATTTATTAATTAATTACCTAATTATTAATTAATTACCTAATTATTAACTAATTAGATAACTAATAAATAATTAGATAAATAATTAAATAATTAAATAAATAATTAAATTTGAATTTCTAAATTAATAAAATAATTTAGAAATTAATTATAATATTTTTCAGAATTTAAATCTAATTTAATTTGATTTTTAGAATTAATAAAGCTGATTTTTGATTTAATAAAATATAAATTAAATAATAGCAAATCCAGAAACAGAAATCTGGAAATGGATTCAGGGTTGAGGGGATCAAACCCGGGTCGTTTCCTGGGTCGAAACCGGGTCGACTCGGGTCGATGAAGAACAGCCCACCGGCGTTGTTCCGGTGGGTTTTCCGGCGAGCAAAACATGGCTAAAACTCGTGATTTAAATCCCGTTTTTCTGCGTGAGTGTTTCCTGGCAAGCCACAACAACTCTCCCCGTCGTCCTTCACCCTCCTTGTCGTCCCCGTCATCGGAAAATTCAAGAACACCGCCCCAGGCGGCGGTTTCCGGCGACCTTAAAATGGGGTTGAAATCATGCAAACCCGGTACCATTCGTCTCAGAATTACACGATCTAATCACTCGTATTAATAGAATCAATAAACAACTACTCAAACACAAAACCCGAATTCAAAGAAATAATCCGAAAATTATAAAATTAAATTCGATTAATCAAACACTAAAAACGATTGCATAATCAGAAACTACAATCAACAAGCTTCGAAACGGTTACTTACATGACTGATTTGGATGCCAAAATCACCTTGAATTTGTGCTTTGATTCTCAAGAACTCAAAACCCTAATTTCAGAGAATTGGGGATTTTCTTGAATATTCTGATTTTTTTATGATTAATTAACTAATTAATTACTAATAATTAGCTATTTATATTTTTTCAAAATAATACCCCAAATAAAATTAAGGGGCTAATTACACTCCTAATAAAAATATTTGGCCCCAATTTTTATAATTTTTGGGTCTTAATTTGAATTTTTAAATATCCAATAAATACAAAATAAATGTTAAAAATTCCCAAAAATTATGAATATTACAAAAATGCAAAGAAAAATGATGTATGATAATTTCATGATCATATAAAAATAAAAATGTGATTTTTGTGGGGTTTTTGGTACCCGGAGGGGTCCGGAAAAGTCGTTTTTCGCGAAACAGGTAAATTTGTAAAACGTCTAGGGGTTTAAAATAGCGATATGGTATAGGTTGTTTTTGGCAAAATAGGGCCAATGATTTTGTTTGAAATACGGGCTTTTAAAACACTGTTTGAGCTGTACGGGTTTTGATATAAAATACATAACTTACGATAAAATACTCGATAAATATCCAAAACACGTTTGGATCAAAACAGACAACACGTAACACATAGCAGTTAGGGTTTAATGACTCAACACAGTTAATCACATAATAATACACATAATTTATCTTTATTATGATATAATACAAGCGTAATTTTTCGGTCGTTACATTCTCCCCCTTAACATGATTCTGTCCTCAGAATTATACTATGCAAATAACTGAGGATATTTCTCTAACATTTCACTTTCGAGCTCCCAGGTTGATTCTTCAACCACTGGGTTTCTCCACAAAACTCTCACTAATGACACATACTTATTTCTTAATACCCTCTCTTGCCGAACTAGAATTCTTATTGGCTGCTCTACATACGACAAATCTGCCTGAATTTCTATTGACTCATATTCTATTACATGGTACTTCTTAAGCATAGATATGTGAATACGTTGTGAATATGCTGCATATGGGGTGGTAAAGCTAACTCGTACGCAACCTTTCCAACTTTCTTCAAAATTTCAAATGGTCCGACGTAGCGAGGTTTCAATTTGCCTTTGTTGCCAAACCTAGTTAATCCCTTCCATGGTGATACCTTTAGCAGTACATGTTCCCCTTCCTGGTAGTCTACATCTTTTCTGGATAGATCCGCACATTTACGTTGTCGATTTTGCGCAGCCTCGAGTCGCTTTCGGATAAGTTCTACTTTTTCCTTGGTCTGCTAAATCAGTTCTGGACCTAGAATCTTACGTTCTCCAACTTCATCCCAACATGTAGGTGATCTGCACTTTCTCCCATATAGAGCTTCATAAGGTGGCATCCCGATACTCACTTGATAGCTATTATTGTAAGAAAATTCCACTAGCAGTAGGTGCTCGTCCCAATTGCCTTCAAAGTCTATTGCGCATACACGTAGCATATCTTCAATTGTTTGAATTGTCCTTTCGCTTTGCCCGTCCGTTTGTGGATGATAAGCCATACTCATGTTCAACTTGGTTCCTAGACATTCTTAGAATTGTCTCCAAAATGTCGAATTGAAATGGGGATCTCGATCCGATACAATCGATATGGGTACTCCATGACGCATTACGATTTCCTTGAGATATAAGTGCACTAACTTGTCCAGTGAAAATCTTTCATTGATCTGAAGAAAATGTGCTGATTTCGTCAATCGATCAATGATAACCCAAATTGCAACATGATTTGCTTTCGTCCTTGGAAGTCCCACTACAAAATCCATAGCTAAGTGTTCCCATTTCCATTCTGGAATATCTAGTGGTTGTAATAGTCCGCTCGGACGTTGATGTTCAGCTTTCACTCTTTGGCACGCATAACACTTGCTAACCCATTCCGCTATCTCTTTCTTCATATTTGGCCACCAAAAGTTTTCCTTCAAGTCTTTATACATCTTTGTGCTTCTGGGATGAATCGAATATCTTGAACTATGATCATCTTGCAAAATTTCCGCTTTCAATTCCGGTACGTTAGGTATCCAGATCCTTGAAGCAACACGAAAAATTCCTTTAGTATCCTTCTGACTGGTAATCTCTTCTCCTATCAAATTGTCAATTTCCTGGTCCATTACTTCTTCTTGACACCTTCTTATCTTTTCCAACAATTCTGGCTGAAAAGTCATAGCGTAAATCATTTCAGTAGAATCTTCTGGAACACGAACTTCAATCTCCAATTTATCGAATTCCTTGAACACGAACACCTTCTTATCTTCAAGCTTTTATGATCCGTATAAATCTCACATTTTTTGCCGTATAGATAGTGTCTCCAAAGCTTTAGTGCGAACAAAATTTCTGCTAGTTCGAGATCGTGCGTCGGATATTTCTGTTCATGCGGCTTTAACTGTCTAGAAGCGTATGCGATTACGTTGCCATGTTGCATTAAAACACATCTGAGTCCTCGATAGGAAGCATCGCTATATATGATAAAGTCTCCTTGATCATCAGGTAAAACAAGCACAGGTGCAGTTACTAGTCGATTCTTCAATTCTTGGAAAATTGCTTCACATTTCTCGTTCCATTCGAACTTTTCATTCTTTCGCGTCAACTACGTCAATGGTGTGGCTATCTTTGCAAAATCTTTAACGAATCTTCTGTAATAACCGGCTAATCCGAAGAAACTTCTGACTTCCGTTGGCGTCTTCGGTCTTTCCCAATTTAAAATAGCTTCAATCTTCACTGGGTCCACTTGAATTCCTTCAATACTAATGATGTGTCCTAAAAATTGCACTTCCTTCAACCAAAATTCACATTTCAAAAATTTCGCATAAAGCTGCTCCTTTCGTAATATCTCCAATGTCGTTCTTAAGTGCGCTGCATGTTCTTCTTCCGTCTTTGAATAAATCAAGATGTCATCAATAAATACAATGATAAACTTATCCAAGTACTTCTTAAATACTCGATTCATCAAGTCCATAAACGCTGCAGGTGCATTCGTCAGTCCAAAAGCCATCACGAGAAATTCATAATGTCCGTATCTCATTCTGAACGCAGTCTTTGGAATATCTTCTGCCTTGATCTTTAACTGATGATAACCTGATCGTAAGTCGATTTTCAAAAACCACGCTGCTCCTTTCAGTTGATCAAATAAGTCATCGATGTGAGGCAAATGATATTTATTCTTGATAGTTAACTTGTTCAACTCATGATAATCAATACACAGTCGCATGCTACCGTCCTTCTTTTTCACGAACAATACTGGTGCGCCCCATTGGGATACACTTGGCCTTATAATTCCTTTGTCGAGAAGTTCTTGCAACTGTTTTGCTAATTCCTTCATTTCAACAGGTGCCATTCGATATGGAGCTTTCGAAATTGGTTCAGTCCCTGGCGCCAAATCAATAGTGAACTCGATTTCTCGATCTGGTGGAAGTCCTGGAAGTTCATCTAGAAAGACATCGGGAAACTCACAAACTACAGGAATATCTTAAATCTTCGGACTTTCTTTGTCAGTATCCAACAGTAGGCTAAATAGGCTTGACATCCTTGGCATAGCAATCGTCTCGTCTGCATCATTGTTAAGAATTTCTGCTTTTGCTTTTCACCTTTAAACATTACCGTTATATTTCCTTTAGTCTGCAATTTCACTTTCTTATTTACGCAATCAATCTGAGCATTATTACTAGCTAACCAATCCATTCCTAAAATAACATCAAATTCCCCTAACCTGAAAGGTATCAAGTCAACTGAGAAATGACATCTCCCTATCTCAATATCACAACCTGGGCATACTTGATCTACCAAAACCTGATCATCATTTGCTAATTTTATGACTAGCACTTCATCTAACCACTTAGTCTCACAGTCTATCTTAGAGATAAAATCTTCAGAAATAAAAGATCTAGTAGCTCCAGAATCAATCAATACTAGAGCATTTACGGAATTCACAGGGAGTGTACCTGCAACCACATTCGGACTCTGTACTGCTTCCTTCATTGACATGTTGAAAGTCCTTGCCCTGGGCTGATTTTGTGGTGGTAGTAGAGGTGAGGTAATGCTAAAACCCTTGGAATACTAGCGGCCATTGCAACTCCTCTGCAGTCCTTGGCAATATGTCCTTTTCTTCCGCACTGGAAACAAGTGACCTCTGCTTTTCCCATCGGACATTCTCCAGAGTAGTGTCCCCTTTGCTTGCACTTGAAACACGTAACATTTGGCTTGTTGCAAATCTCATTATGCTTTTTACCATATATTCTGCAATCAGGTATAGGTGGTCGGATAAGTCTTTGCCGATTTGGGGCTAGAAGTTGATTACCCGTCCTCTGGTTTCCTTGTTCTGGTCTCCTGAAGTTTACCTTTCCCTGACTTGAAATCCTGACCTTCTGTTGAAACGGTTCTGGGAATTTCCTGGTCCCTTCTCTTTCTGAGCTGCTTCACTTTCACCTTCTATGATCATGGCCTTCTGAACAATAGTCGTATAAGTCGTCAGCTCAAATATTTTTGACATTTGCATCCACTATAGTTAGATCAAATCTTGCCATCTGTTCTGCAAAGGTCTTGAATTTTAATTTGATCTATACTTGTGAAGGGATAATCTCATCCATCTTGTCCCTTACCATCTTCCTGATTTTGTCTTGATGATCAGTCAAAGTCACTTGTAGTGCTTTACCAAAGAGGTGAGAAGCCTTGATTTGAGCCTTGTAGACTTCATTGATTGCGTCATACACTTCCTGTGGAGTGAGGATCTTGGCGTTACTCCCCAAAATGATGACATATTCCTCTCTGAACCTTACCAAGACCTCATCCATCTCCAATGTGAAGTCCTTATAAAGCCAAACATCGATATTGCCATCCTGCTCGGTGTCATTCACTATCTTCTGCTTTTGCTTTTCAATATCTTCATTATAAGTGAGCAGAATTGTCTTATAGTCTTGATTTGTCATATCTATAGTGAGCAGATACTGTGTGATGTTTGCAAGGCCTGAGAGTTGATCAACTAGAAGATCATCCACGGTGTTTGGTTGTGTTAGGTCCCGAATTATCGTAGAAGGGGGGGTTGAATACGATAATTGTGATATCCCGTATTTTCAGAATTATTATTAATAATATTTGAATATGTTTATGTGATTTTCTGATTTAGAAGGAATAAAATTGGGGATATTTTACTCCTATTTGACGAGTTGTGTTATTAAATGGTAATGTGCTAATTGTTGAGTGTTATATTGATCCTTGTTAATTTCTTAAAATATTTCTTTAAATGTATTATTTTCAAAAGTTTATTTGAAAACTTATCATTTTATTGATATCGGTAAATAGAGTTTGTTTAGTAATATTAGGGATTGGATGGATATTCTGTCTGCCATGTGTTGTATGTAGTATGTTATGATTGTTAGTCGTAACACGTATAGAATATGTCTGGGTAAGAACATTGAAATGACTTATGGGTTGTATTTGTGGTGTGGTTATTCAGGGTATTGTCCATATTACGAATAGGTCATGCCGAATTTTCCGTAGAAATATTATCATAAGTTACACGTTCTCTTGTTAAATAATTTTCTGAGTTGGTAGTAAGTTTTAAACTATAATGTGTGCTACTTGTTATATGCTATACAATGTGCCATATATATATATATAGCGAAAGGGTAGAAATAAGATAATCGTTTCAGAAGGATACTAAAGTAGTATCATTTTGCTTATAATAGGATCGGGCATTAAGGGCGTGAGACCAAACAAAGGCAAGAGAAAGGGAGAGTTGCATAGTATTTCGGTAGATACGGATTGTTCGAGACGAGCAGAACTAGACGTTGGGGATCAAGACTGAAGTTTGATAAGATTTCGTATCAGACCGCAGTAACCGCATTAGCGACATATCAAAGAATTAAGAATAGGAAATGGTGACGTCTTGAGAAAACATCATGAGATATTTGTGTTATTGCGAGTGTGCTAACTGCTAAAAACCCAAAGGCAAGTATTCCTATCATCACTTATTGTTCAAGTGATATTTATTTTAAAGCTTATTATGCAAGTATTTGCTTTCCCTATTCTCAGTTTGGAATCGATAAACATATCGCTGAATTAAATAATTCTGTTTATGCAAGTATTCCCGAACTTTCTTTTAAATACTGCAAGTATTCCTAACCTTTCTCCTTAAATACTGCAATTATTTATTCTCTCCTATTCTAGGTTCAGAATAGTTAACTGTTTTATATTTCGCTGCAATTATTCTTATTATGCCAGTTCTTTTAAATTCTTGTTCCTATAATTCGATTGCTCTCTTGAGCAAATACCCATTCGTTCGGGTTATTTGCGAACCCTAATTTGGGATGTTTTGAAATCAGAATGATTTGATATCAAAATACTCTACGGGCTGGATGATTTTTATGAGGACCAGTGAGGAGCTGGATCCTATGGGCCGGAGATGGACCGGACCCTTTAGGCCATAGTTGCCTGGGTGCCCCATATGTTGGTTGGGTCTATGCAGTTGGGTATAGATCCGCACTATCTCCTGACTGATCAGCAGGTTATAGTGCATATGTTGGTTTCTAGTATCCAGTCTAATTTATTGTTGATCGCCATTGACGGCATTCCTTCTTGAAAAGAAATTATGATTATGAATTAATTTCTTAGCACTCAGTTTCGGGAAAATTACAGTGTTTATAAATGAATTCGAAGTTCAGATTGTTGCTGCAGCATTTGTTGCTCAGTGATAATTAGAATCTTGAATGAATTGGGATCTTCTTAATTATTTAACCCGTCCTTATCAGGCTGGTTTAGCAGGCTAAGTCTATGGAAACTTAGTCGATAATGATGGATACTGAATAGTTAGGAATTTCTTGAACATTGATAAGTATTAATTTCCAGAGTTCGGTTTTGAATAAAGTTTATGATTCAATATATATTCATTATTTCATGTTATTGTCGTTTACGATATTTCCGTAAACACTGTTTTACGAGCTTTTAAGCTCATCAAGATTCAAAGAATTGCTGAAGCCTTTCGCTTAAAAATATCAAAATGGTCTGAATAGAAGTAAGGAATCAAGTATGGGATTCCTCAACTATAATTTTATGATTCAGCAACTATGATTTTAAAAATGTTTTGCTCTGATGCAGATGTGGGTTTATATCAAACAACCCTATATTTACTATAATGATCTTGCTGAGCATTTCTTCCGCTCATACTTGCCTGTTTTTAAATTTAACCTCCAGTGAGGATTAGCTTGCGCTGTTTAGCTGCGAAATTGAGGAAGCAAAGAAGAAGCTCTTAGAAGGTGGTTGGTCCAGGGTTTGCGGACTAGTGTAAGTTTTATTGTATAAAGTTGTTTATATTATATTGTATTATAGTTGTATATTTTATTTGGGCCTAGTATACTTCATTTCGAAGTTATACTAGTGGGTTTAGTTTTGAGTTGGAATTTATTGAAAAGAAATGTAAAAGAAAGTGAGAAAAAAAATTATTTGTGGAATTTTGATTTCTTGTTTCTAGAACTGTAACCTTAAAAGATCTTGGATTAGTTTGGGGTCATAAATGATAAATATCTTCCGCTGGCATTTGTTTATTGATTTAACAGGTTATTTTGGATTGAGGTTTCACAGTGACGACCAAATCCCCTGACCCCGGATTTGGGGGCGTTACTGGTTGGTATCAGAGCTGAGGTTATAGTAAACTAGAAACGAGAGTGTGTAGGATTGTTTATAGCTATGTGAGGACGTTTGAGCTCATATCGAGTTCCTGTTGGACTATTGGATATAGTACCAACGAATAAGTTAAGATAAGGCGTATTCGTTTGAGATGGTTGTGTTGAGCTGGATGGAACTCCGGGAAACTGGAAACTTATATGGTGGAATCTTTCGAGGCTACTACGTTTTGACGACGATGAAGATTATCGATATCCTTGGAACATGAAGAAGCGTCTAGAATCAGATGGCGAGTCAACTGGAGAGTTCAAATTGAAGATAAATATTAAGACTTTGGCAATACCTTTTCTTTCTATAATTTCTTTTGACCTCTCTCAAAAGAGGTATCTGTTAGAGGATATATTCCCTAACACCAGTTTATTCATTTCGTGCCAGAATTTTGTTCTCTGGATTTCATTTCCTTCAGAATTATCATCTTTGAAATCTTTTCAGTTTTATTCATTTGATTTTGGATTCCTTTGATATTCTTTTATTCTGACTGAGATGAACAACCCTAACTATAGGGGACACAAGGTATACCTGTCTGTGTGATAGGAGTTGGATGGGACGCCATCACTTGTGTGTATTGTGAATACATGAAGGTTAACAACCTTTAGTAGTGTCTTAATTTGGGCACGCAATACCAAGTTCGTTTGATCATATTGATCTCTCAGTTATTCTTTTATTTCAACAATATTTTTTTTTCTCAAATTCAGATTTTGGTTCCGTTATGGTATCAAATTCTTTTCTTTTTGAAATTCCATGATTTTGTCATCCCAAACATTCGAAGGTATGCCAATCAAGTTAAGCTGAGTTATCCTGGTCAAGTCAAAGCAGGGTTATGTGATGGGATTATCAAGAGCAACACTGGATTGCAATGCGATTAAAATATCAGGGGTGTATAGCAAAGTCAATCTGTTTCTTTATTTCTCTATCTCTCTCTTTCTTTTCTTCCCTCTATCTTTCTCTCTATTTTTCTTTCTCGCAATCAGTAAAAAAATAATTCTATTGAAGAATTGGTCAAAGGATGTGAATGGAACAAGGGTGCCCGGTGAAGCTCCTGTAAAAGTTCTATTATACAAGGAATACGAGATTTATTTGAAATTATGAAAAATTGAGTTTATTTGGAAATGGAAAGTTGGCAAGAAGATCTCTTAGTGCTTTCTTCTGCTGATTCCGAGGACGGAATCCTTATAAGGAGGGTAGATTGTGATATCCCGTATTTTCAGAATTATTATTAATAATATTTGAATATGTTTATGTGATTTTCTGATTTAGAAGGAATAAAATTGGGGATATTTTACTCCTATTTGACGAGTTGTGTTATTAAATGGTAATGTGCTAATTGTTGAGTGTTATATTGATCCTTGTTAATTTCTTAAAATATTTCTTTAAATGTATTATTTTCAAAAGTTTATTTGAAAACTTATCATTTTATTGATATCGGTAAATAGAGTTTGTTTAGTAATATTAGGGATTGGATGGATATTCTGTCTGCCATGTGTTGTATGTAGTATGTTATGATTGTTAGTCGTAACACGTATAGAATATGTCTGGGTAAGAACATTGAAATGACTTATGGGTTGTATTTGTGGTGTGGTTATTCAGGGTATTGTCCATATTACGAATAGGTCATGCCGAATTTTCCGTAGAAATATTATCATAAGTTACACGTTCTCTTGTTAAATAATTTTCTGAGTTGGTAGTAAGTTTTAAACTATAATGTGTGCTACTTGTTATATGCTATACAATGTGCCATATATATATATATATAGCGAAAGGGTAGAAATAAGATAATCGTTTCAGAAGGATACTAAAGTAGTATCGTTTTGCTTATAATAGGATCGGGCATTAAGGGCGTGAGACCAAACAAAGGCAAGAGAAAGGGAGAGTTGCATAGTATTTCGGTAGATACGGATTGTTCGAGACGAGCAGAACTAGACGTTGGGGATCAAGACTGAAGTTTGATAAGATTTCGTATCAGACCGCAGTAACCGCATTAGCGACATATCAAAGAATTAAGAATAGGAAATGGTGACGTCTTGAGAAAACATCATGAGATATTTGTGTTATTGCGAGTGTGCTAACTGCTAAAAACCCAAAGGCAAGTATTCCTATCATCACTTATTGTTCAAGTGATATTTATTTTAAAGCTTATTATGCAAGTATTTGCTTTCCCTATTCTCAGTTTGGAATCGATAAACATATCGCTGAATTAAATAATTCTGTTTATGCAAGTATTCCCGAACTTTCTTTTAAATACTGCAAGTATTCCTAACCTTTCTCCTTAAATACTGCAATTATTTATTCTCTCCTATTCTAGGTTCAGAATAGTTAACTGTTTTATATTTCGCTGCAATTATTCTTATTATGCCAGTTCTTTTAAATTCTTGTTCCTATAATTCGATTGCTCTCTTGAGCAAATACCCATTCGTTCGGGTTATTTGCGAACCCTAATTTGGGATGTTTTGAAATCAGAATGATTTGATATCAAAATACTCTACGGGCTGGATGATTTTTATGAGGACCAGTGAGGAGCTGGATCCTATGGGCCGGAGATGGACCGGACCCTTTAGGCCATAGTTGCCTGGGTGCCCCATATGTTGGTTGGGTCTATGCAGTTGGGTATAGATCCGCACTATCTCCTGACTGATCAGCAGGTTATAGTGCATATGTTGGTTTCTAGTATCCAGTCTAATTTATTGTTGATCGCCATTGACGGCATTCCTTCTTGAAAAGAAATTATGATTATGAATTAATTTCTTAGCACTCAGTTTCGGGAAAATTACAGTGTTTATAAATGAATTCGAAGTTCAGATTGTTGCTGCAGCATTTGTTGCTCAGTGATAATTAGAATCTTGAATGAATTGGGATCTTCTTAATTATTTAACCCGTCCTTATCAGGCTGGTTTAGCAGGCTAAGTCTATGGAAACTTAGTCGATAATGATGGATACTGAATAGTTAGGAATTTCTTGAACATTGATAAGTATTAATTTCCAGAGTTCGGTTTTGAATAAAGTTTATGATTCAATATATATTCATTATTTCATGTTATTGTCGTTTACGATATTTCCGTAAACACTGTTTTACGAGCTTTTAAGCTCATCAAGATTCAAAGAATTGCTGAAGCCTTTCGCTTAAAAATATCAAAATGGTCTGAATAGAAGTAAGGAATCAAGTATGGGATTCCTCAACTATAATTTTATGATTCAGCAACTATGATTTTAAAAATGTTTTGCTCTGATGCAGATGTGGGTTTATATCAAACAACCCTATATTTACTATAATGATCTTGCTGAGCATTTCTTCCGCTCATACTTGCCTGTTTTTAAATTTAACCTCCAGTGAGGATTAGCTTGCGCTGTTTAGCTGCGAAATTGAGGAAGCAAAGAAGAAGCTCTTAGAAGGTGGTTGGTCCAGGGTTTGCGGACTAGTGTAAATTTTATTGTATAAAGTTGTTTATATTATATTGTATTATAGTTGTATATTTTATTTGGGCCTAGTATACTTTATTTCGAAGTTATACTAGTGGGTTTAGTTTTGAGTTGGAATTTATTGAAAAGAAATGTAAAAGAAAGTGAGAAAAAAAATTATTTGTGGAATTTTGATTTCTTGTTTCTAGAACTGTAACCTTAAAAGATCTTGGATTAGTTTGGGGTCATAAATGATAAATATCTTCCGCTGGCATTTGTTTATTGATTTAACAGGTTATTTTGGATTGAGGTTTCACAGTGACGACCAAATCCCCTGACCCCGGATTTGGGGGCGTTACAATAATCACTAAATTAATAATTCTTTCGAATCTTTAGCGGATAAAATATTTAGTGCTCAGTTAGTGGTTTCGTGTTCTTGAGATGAATAATGTTTGGAACGATAAAAACAAGGAACACAAGATATTCAGGGAAATATATATTCGTATATAAATCCTCGAGGGGTGTTGCTACACTCCGGTAAATAAATTAACCGGCTACAATCTAAGAACAATAAAGTTCCTAGCTTCTACAAAGATTTACAAATCAAATCCTATACAATAATCTAACTTTTGTTTGTACTAGGATTTAATTACCAGGTAACGATTATAATGCCCCTAAGAATATACAAGAGTTAAATCGGGCATTATAACGTTACTCCGGTGAGAAGTTAAACGGATATTAAAGGTGCCGGAGCTTCTCTGTAAATCTATGCTTCTTGTATTATCAGCTCTCTTTTTATTGGAGAAGAAGATAAACAGAACTGCTACTGATCTGCTGCAAAGTGTAGTCTTTATCAATAAAATGTGTGGCTGAGAATTGAGTACTTCTGTGGCGACCAAACCTTTCTGTGGCGACACGGGATGCAAGAAGGAGTAAATTTGATTGTGTGGCGACAGGGGGGAGGGGAAGCCTCTGTGGCGACATGTACTCACAGGTACATGTAGTTGTTAACCACCAAAACAAAAACAAACACATGTTACTTTTGTTTTCTTTATTTTCGTTTTCGTTTTTGTTTATTTGTTTTTCTTTTTGCTTTTCCTTTTTTTTCTTTTTTCTTTTTCCTTTTTCAATTTCTTTTCTTTTTCTTTTTTTTGTTTTCTTTTTCTTTTTAAGTTTAAAATGTAATTAAATTAATTTATAAAATAAACTTAAATATAACTTATATAAATAAACTAATTTAGATTTATAAAAATAAACTTATTTAAAGTTTATAAGATAAATCATTTTAAGTTTATTAAATAAATTATATTAAAGTCCATTAAATAATTTATTTAATTTAACAATTAAACTTTGAGCTTCGCTAGTCCCCTTAGCTGTTTAGCTGTATACCCCGCGCACCTCTTCTCGTACTTTAACAGATAAACGTTCAATCCAAGTACGTTCCTCAACTTAACAATTCTTCTATAAATAATACCCCAGATTCCTTTCACGAGCTGTTGACGCCTGGTGCAACTGGTCTGGTTCACAGACGACTAACCCCGATTCAGGTCTTCGTATTATAGCCTTGATTATATTGTTAAGCTTGTCTCAACTTAATTGCTTCGAACACTGACTATCAATAAACAATTGTACTTTCACTGGAATCCTTTCTGGTACTCTAGACAATGTCTTCATTAACCTCTATTTATACCCTGTCTTCAATTCTTCAGATTCCTATGCTTCGAACACTGTCTATCTTCAATCAATGCCAATACACTGAAATCTTCCGGTAGTACTTGTATACTGAATCTTCAATATTTCTGAAACCCTGAAAGTCTTTAACCTTTGTTCTTCACTGAGGCATGATCATATTAATAAACTTCTTTCAGTGACCTGTAGACAGATTTCAGGCTTTCTTCTAATCTTCTGATTCTTTGTATTTGCCTTATCTTCATTCTTCCTGATTTCTTATGTAGACGTAGTATTATTAACCTGTCCTGTTCTAGTGTTGTTATCATGTTGAGTTATCACGTAACTGTTCATACAACTACACAGTCTCACCAACAATCTCCCCCTATTTGATTGTTAAACTTAACAAACAAATTAAATAGAGAGGATAACTCAACTAAAAACTAGAAAAAGTAATGTACCAGGACTTGTAAATAATGCTACTAGTTTTCTGGATCAAATACCGCATTTCCAGATTTCTTGAGTAACTGAAATGAAAGATGCTTATTCCTCTAGTACTAAACTAATCTTCAAGTAGTTTCATATTTATATCCTTGGTTCTTCAAATCTCTACCAGATAATACTTCTCAGTCTTGAAGTAATCTTCAGCAGCTTCTTTTGTACAACCACATTTCCTGTTGAGAAACGCATATCTCTCTTGCTTCTCCCCCTATGAGAATCAACTTCTTAAAGGAGATCACCTTCGTCTACCACATCTCACGTACAATAGGATCTGCAGATAAGAACTAATGGTACTCCCCTTTTGGAAAACAGCTTCTCCCCTTATGAAGAATAGTGATGAACCAAACCACTTCTTCTGATCACTAGGAAATCACCTTGTGTTTACCACATTTCCCGTACAATAGGATACGTAGTTACAAACAACAATGGTGTGGTGTAGTGTACATGTGCTTTACCTTTTTCTTTCTTTCTGCTATTTCTCCCCCTTAGTTGAGGAATCCTCCAAACTATTATATAAGCTTTTATCTCCCCCTTAGAGAAGGAATTTATGCTGTTGTCTGAAGGAGTTCTTGAAAGAGATAAGTCCTAAGTCCAATCATGTATGAGGATTTAGGAATAACTTTTATGTAATCTGTTTTGATTTCATTGATATTAATAAAATACTTGTTTTGTTTTTATTGTGGGCTCTATCTATTTTAAGTGTTTAAATAAGATGTACCATAGTTTAGAGTAAAGCTTTTTATGGATTGTGATGAGATCATAATAATGAGACCTAAAAGATGATAACTCTAAACTTAAATAGTTCCTGGTTGTAGGATTACTAACTGGTAATTAATAATCCGCAAAGATCGGTACATACTATGCTTGCTTCATTATGAAGGATGTCTGTTCTCATAGACATTTGTGTGGTGACACTATAGCTAGTATGTAGGTGCTTATTATAGAATAAGTTCACTGAACATGACTCACACAGCTGAACAACTGATGGAGTGCACTCACGTGTCAGCAGTTGTTCACATAGTGATAGTTGTACAAGTATCCTTAGACTTGAGGTCATCATAGTCATCTTGTGTACACCGAACTATGCTTTGGTTTAGTTCTTAGTCTCCAGGGATAATTATAAGGGCTCTACTGGGTATAGAAATTTGTACACGAAGATAGTGTATGATCAATAAAGGATCTACCCCTTCCAGTGAAGGAAGAGAATGTTCAATGCTGATCCACTTATGCTAGTTCAGGAATCTCTGGTCAGAGTGAATGAAATTAGAAAGGAGTTTCTAATATACATTAAATAGAACTAAGCATAGTGAATGGGAAAGCAAGTGATTAAATAAGATAGGCTTGACACAAGTTCCATGCCTCGTATTTAATCGTGACATTGCAGGGTAGAAGGAATTAATTGTACGGTAACTATTCACTGAATAGGTTCTTGGTATTCTAAGCAGTAAATTCGTATTATCCGGATAGTCGCGATATGCTGAGAAGTATCCCTCACGATATAGAATAAATATGATTAATTAATTAATCATATTTAATGAATTAAAGAATTTATATAAATAATGATAAAATAGTTTTATTATTATTTATTTCTACTACCAGCTTAATATTGAACCTACAGGGTCACACTATAAAAGAGAATGATTTAATGGTGGAGGAATTAATTAATAATGGCTGATTAAATTAGATTTAATTGATTATAAATTAATTAAGAAAAGTTCTTGATATTATTAATTAAGAATTTAAATTTTGAAAATTAAATCAAGAGAGAGAATTCTTTCTAAAGTGTTTAGAAAAATAATTAATAAGTAAAAGGTGTTTTAATTATTAGTGAGAATAATAAAGGGTTAATAATAATAATAATATTTTATGGGAAATTTTCAGCTGAAAATTTTGCCTATAAATATACCATTATAAACCCTATTTTTGCCTCAACCCAAATATTTAAAAAAAATCCTAATTCTCTCCACCTCCTCCTCCTTCATTACATCGTTTTCTTGGTGGATACTGGTGGAGTGCTTTACACTTGAGGAGCAGCTGCTAAGGATCTCCGCTCATCGTTCTTGGATCGCTATTAAAGACCTCCATCTTTCCATTAACGTAAAGCTTTTTAAGGTAAACATACTGAACTACGAATTAAATATTATTTTTCGCATGGATCCTGCAGATGGTTTCAGTTTTTTTAAGATTTAAATTTACGTTTTCGTTCTTGTTTGGAAAAAAAATAACAAGTCAGATTCTGATCAACCATGTCCCTTCAAATTCTGCAAAATGGCTTCACTGTTGATCATCATGTTCACCAATCTTCCCAACTCCTTATACCTCCCAACTATGAAATCACCAATTGTTACCAATTGTTAGCTCCCAAAGGTCCCGAAGTATTCTAATCCAATCTGTAAATGTTAGGTCCCTAAGAGTTAGGTTCTAATCATAAACAGATTCGAGACCCGAAGTATCAAGAACCATATTTAGGGATATGGAATGGGATATGGTTTTTGTCTTTCTTCCTCACTGTGAGTGTGTGATTCTGTTTTGTGTGCCTCACAAGTGTTTCACTCTTCTCTCCACTCATGTTTACACTCATTCTCACAAGTGTATCACTCATCTCATAGCTCCAAAATCCAGTTGTACCTGCAAGGAAAATCACCTTATCCATCCTTAAGGAGGTCACATGTGGTGCAATGGGAGTTCGTAAATCCCCATCCTTGTTAAACTCGTCAGATGAATCTGAGTCATAATCTACAAGTTGCTAGTTTCCCTTTTAGGGTCCAGATTCGAACTCTGGGAAGGTAAACAATGATCCAAAGAATTTAGCATAAAGATCAAAGTTTCCTTCTAATGTCCGTGAAGACATTTCTTTGTGACTCATCAGGTAATATCTGAATTATTGTCAACAAGTTGCCGATCTACACCTATGTCAGATCCACTATCCGTAGATGCATCTAGGTGTATTAGTTCTGGGGAGGTAGACACTGACCACTGACATATGGCTATTGGATCAGTATCCTCTCCTAACACCTGTAAAGGCAATTGGTCCATTAAAGAACCTTGAACAATCGAATCTGACCGTAAAATGATCGAAACTCTTGTTTCTGTCAACTCATCCTTTGTGTGTGTAACCTTTCCTTGTGCATCAAGAATTGTTTATGTTTGAGGTGGTGACACTACATCGGATGCCTTGGCCGACAGACGAATTTCAATAGACGCACCGTGTTGAGAGGATAAATCTAGTAACTGTTTTGTGCCTTTTCAGCCATTACATATTTATGAGAAGATGTATGGGGCTAGCAGTTGTCTCAGTTTTGATTTATTTCATTTTAGGGGTAAGTGAGTGTTGGTTGGTTCTGTTTCTGTGTTTGTCTTTACAGTCTGAGATAGAAGTTGTGGGTTTTCAACCTCATGACTATCAATGAAAGAATGCCATTGGAGGCTGAACTTGTATCATAAAACATATGACAATATAGAGATAAAATGCACTTAAGATCTATAATGGATGAAAATTATGCATTTAATCTTTGAGAGAAATGATGTACAATAGTGATTTCAAAAAGATTTTAATAAAATAAGATATCACCAATGTAGGAAGAAGTTTGATTTTCTCCTAAAACTGTTCGAGTGCACAAGTCTGTTTTTATGCCTAAAAAGATAAATGATTTGATAAGACACAGACTGATGACCTAGCAGTATTAAGAAGAGAAAGAAAGATTTTGTCTTTTAATATGAATGAGTTTTTGTAAAAGTATTGATCACTTAGGGTAAAGTCTAAGCAATTCTCATTCATATCAAAAGCTCCATAATCTATCTTTATAAAATTATAATCAACAACACTGTGTATTGATAAATAATCTTAATAAGAATAACTATGCCGCTGATTTCAAATTATAGTGAATCTGTCAGATATAACAACTCATATAAATTCACTAGAACTCAAAATCTCACAATTAATTGCAACAAAATATTAACAATATATCATTGTATGATACTTTTCAAGTATTTTGGATACCAATAATTATGTTGCATCCTATTTTAAATATTAAAATAAGATATCAATGAATAAATACCAATTATCTATCAGAAAGATATCAGCATTCAATTTCATATATCATACATTTGTTAACTCCTAACAACTGTAATATCTCAAACAATATTGATTCAATAAATAAAACAACATTAACCAACATTGATTTGTTTGCAATCTTAGAAAAATATTCTAAGTTCCATATACTTTGATCCATTGTGTATTGCATCTATTATCAAAGTGTTTAGGAATTTGCAAATAAGTATACAAATTATTCTAGGTTGACAACATATGGTTACTTCTAATAAAGCAATCAAACATTTTAACCATACTTGTACTCAAGAAAAATTTCCACACTTTCTATATTAGTATAAGTGATTGAAGATAAGCATTGATTACTTAGAGGAGTTCTAAGTAATGTCACAAATAATAATACTTCACAATTAGTTTATAGTTAAACTCTTAACTAAATATCATTAACTGATATAAGTCAAGAAATTACACACAACTAATCATGCTACAATCATGTTCTGATTTTAGTGAATTCTTGAGATGTAAACATTGCTAAATTCACTAAAATCAAAATCTCACAATTAACTTATAACACATAAGTTACAATCAATATACTAGATATCAATTGTTGACAGATTTAGTTATAACCTATTATGCTGCTTATTTATTTTAAGTTAGTTTGAATTATGGAGCAAATAACATCATTGAATTGCTTCAATTTTCATAATCCAAACTACCCAAAATAAATATTAAATAAATAAATACTAAATATCTATGAGATAGATATTAACACTTAAATATTTTTATTATTATCCTTGAATAATCACCAATATGATATATGACTTATATACATGGTAATCAATCTATGGATAATTAGTAATTTTAGAAATACATTCCAAACTTATAAAATATTGAGAGTTTTATACACATAACTTAGAAAATACTTCAACTTTCAATATTAGTGATTTTAGAAATGAGCATTGATTACTTAGAACAAAAATTCTAAATAATATCACTAATACTAAAAGTATCATAATTATTCATACAAGATACAAATAACTATGCTGTATATTATTTTAATATAATTCAAATTATGGGACTGATATGGAATATAATTATCTAAAGTCATAATTTAAATCAATTGAAATAATATTTAAACTTAATGCTATAATACTTAGTAGCAAACTAAACTTGAATTGACCCAGAAGAGATGCCGAAAGCAGAGTTAGTCAAGTGCTTTAAGGCCACTACCACAAATGTATATGACATTGTAATCATGATAATCAAGATAGTAGCACCAATTACGAGGTACTGGAACACTGCTAAATTCACAAGTCCTTTAAATATTGAAGATTTAATACTTGTGAACTTATATTAAGAATTCTTTACAGATGGGATTTCCAACTAATATGCAATGAATGGTATCCCACACTTACAAACCAGTCTTGAAAAATTAATTTTAACAAGTGATTTAATAAGTGTTTCTGCAAGTGACTCTTTGACTAAAAGACATGCTCTTAAAATAAATGATACCTGGTGTGAAGGTGCCTTGTCATAGAGTGATCCACATAGTTGTTGGATTTTGACGTTGTTTCTTATCATAACAAGAAATCAATCTTCTTTCACGAAGTTGTCAGCTTCCTGAGATGCTTCTCCTGTCACTTAGATTGACAGCTTCAGATATGCTTTTCCTGTCTTTATTACAACCTGCATAATCTATATCTATATAGCCAAACATGTTAAGCACAATATCTTTAGGGTACTTTACTCCAAGAGTTAGTAGCCCTTTAAGATATATAATAATCTTGTTAATAGCTATAAATTGGATTCTCTAGGATCTACTTAGAACCTTGCACTTTGGCATCTTGAGAATATTACATATTGTCTATTAGCATTTGAGTAAAAGAGTGAGCTCGTCATACCTCTATAGCTTGTCATTATACCTGAGTTGCACTGATCAAGCTTTAGTGGTTTATGTTGGTAAGTAGTCTTGGCATGTTCAGAATCTTCTAAATTTTGCATCTTCAAAAGATCCTTAACTTACTTGTATTGCCATCATTCTTTTGGTTTACTTGTGCTCCTAAAAAAATTATTCTTTTGGCTTGCTTGAGCTCCTAAAAGAATTATTCTAATGGCTTGCTTAAAGTAATCCTAAAAAGAATTGCAACCTTTCCAACACACTCCGCCATACCTACTCTGCAATTACTTAGCAAATAATCTTGCAAAAGTCTTTGTTAGTAGACCAACATATAGCATTATCATTATATCACTGCATATATAAACAATATGTGTGTGCCTAGTGATAAGAGAGTTATTAATATGCCGACTCTACTAGTTCATATTAAACTGTAACTTCAGTTAGAGTGCCATACCATGTCCTTGACGATTGCTTGAGTAGTATACTAGTTCATACCAACCTGAAGTGAGATTGTGAAGAAGAGATATGCATAGTCCAATAGATCTGCAACTGCAAAGTCCATGAAATGTGGTGCATTGACTTCCTCTTTTGACTCACTAACCAGGAGTGCACTTGTACACATCTACTAGAGTCCAATTCCAAGTGTAATGTGCATCAGGTGCCTAATATATCGTAATATCCTCAAGTCCCGTCACTGGTACTTTCTGTTAGATACTGCTTCCTGATAATAACCTAGCATCCAGTTTGGCCTTGTCCCTCGTAACAATGCCAATATCATCCAATTTGACTTCTGGTTATCCTTGTACCAATTACAATATTGTCATTTGGTTTGGATACCAGCTTCCCTACAATCTGCTTGCTGACTGATTGAGTTCATTTTGCTTTGTAATCATCCAATCAATACGGATTTGTCAGAGCTTCTATAACTTTCTTAGTTTCTTCTTCAGATAGAAAACTAGAGAAATAATCATTCATTCTCAATAGCCCTGCTAATCATTACTCCACCATCTGGATCACTTAAGAACTAGACTCTGGGAATAATATTGACATTAAACCCTTTGTCTTAACAGATATGTTCTTGTAGTGTCCTCTTGATATTCAATGTGGTGTTGTATCTGACTAGCTGATCCTTCTATTGCTCCCTCTTAGCTATTGCTAGGATTTCCTGAAAATCCTTACCCTTGCTGACTGGCTTCATTGAAATAATGAGTTGTGTTATACATTGTAATTCCACTGCTTGGATATGAATCATCAATACCATTAATTTCTCCTTTAACAGCTTGGAGCATGGAGTTGTTGAACTGTGCACTTAGACTTTCAATCATCTTCTGTTGATAAACCATAAATGCCCTGTAGGTTGTAAACTCCACTGAGTAGCCATGAAGAATATCCTTACAAGTCTTAGCTGCAAATGCCAAGATCTTCAAACAACTGAAAACATTTTATTGTTTACTTCTATTGGCCATTAACTCATTAGTGGTCTTCATGTATACATCCCGATCAAGGCTTGATCTTACTTGTAGTAAACTGTATTGACTGCTCCAGCTCTTTTGTATTTAGGAAGTCTTGATTAGCTTGATATTTCCCTTGTAGCTTTAATCAAGTTCTGGTTCTTCCCTTGTATCACTCCATTATGACACGGAGCTCCCAGTGCTGAATTTGTCTCAAAATGTTCTTGATGTTACAGATATTAATTAGAACTGCTTCTTGAATTCAGTCCCATTATCTGATCACCAGATCATTTCTTTTACGGTTGCTTCCAGCTTGATCTTCTGATATCATCAATCACCATCTGTGATGTCTTGTCTTGAGAATGCACGAACAAAAACTTTGTTTAATAAGAGCAGTCAACCACCATCACTAAGATATGTCTTTACTTAGATGTGATGTTGTCTTTGACTCCTCTTTCTAATATGCCTCACATTTATCATCTTCTGAATTCCAGATGAGGCAGTCCTCTCACTAACCCCTTTCCACAAAAGAGTTCCTTGAGTTGATGTTCAAGGGTGAGAGCTTCCAATGCTATAGCTAAACATTTGTCAGATGAAGCTTTTCAGTAGAAACCATTGACTTCACCTTTTCAGAGTTTCCAGTCTAGCCACGAGCATTTCCTTTCCTTACTCTAAGAAGAGCAAGCTTCTCAATCTTCCTGCTTCAGATGAGACACTAATCCTTCATTGAATTGACATTTTGTTCTTTGAGCCTTGATTCTCCAGCAAGAAGTTGCTTCAATTGTTATCGGTGACTCCAATGATTAGTTGTTATCAGTGATAGCAATTGTTGAATCCATGATGACATCCCTTTTCTGTATAGCTTGTCCCGTAGTGAAAACCTTTGCTGTCATCTCCAAAGATTACTGACGAAATAGCTTTTGTTGATCACATTTGATTATGAGGCTCTTTCTTTGATCAGATGCCTTGAGTATGAATTACCAAGAATGCATATGAATCAATTGACCTGTTATGTCCTGCACTCACAAATGGATTAATAGTTCTTGGTACCCAACTAATCAGTTTGGGTCCAATTGGATTAGATATTTTATTATAAACAAATATAACAACAGCTGCTACCTTATCATGCTAATTCTTATCCTTGACTGACCATCTTCTCCATTTAAATACCCTTGACAGAATTGTCTCTAGGCTAGGGGAAAATGGTTCCAACCTTATATAAGAAGGACTAGCAGTCTTTGGCCTATTGTAAACCTAAACATGCTTCTTCTATAATTAATGCAAGTACTAAGAGATGCATTCATGACATAAAAATAAGCAAGAATTGTATTAAGAATACATGGAATTCATTCAAAAACATTACACATAAGAATTAAGCAAGACATGCATGATCAGGAACAAATAGAATTAACAATTAAATCACTAATTCTATTTAGTCCAATCCTGTTGAAGAATCTCATCTAGCTATCTCAATCCAATTATAAAGTAATACATCTTAACAAACAATTCATATCAAATGAATAAATTACAATGTAATAGGATACAGAGAGTAAGCATTAACAAAGGTCTTATATGCTGGAAAAACATATACCTCACTAAAGCAATTAATCATGCTCAACATATATTCAAACACATATTTAAGATCATCTAAAGTAACATGCACAAGTTAAACATCAATCCTAGTTACCAGAAAAATAATCTAGTGAACTAGCTCAGCATTATCTATGTGTGATGCTATCATGCTTGTGCGAGTGTTAAACATTTAAACACTAAGATATTATCATGCATTGAATATTGAGAACACGATATTGCAGTGGTTCAGGAATTTTGAAACCTGAGATATGTGAGTTGAACCATCTTCAGAGATTACTATGAAAGCAAGATATTCATTATTCTTGTCATCTGATCCATCCCAACTCTTTCCCGTGCACTATAAGTGTTGACTGGCTGCTTCCCTGAGAAAAAATTCCACCTTTGTCTCAACTCTTCAACTGAATCCCTTCTCATCCTTGTTTGTCAAGCTTCTTGTTCTGTTGTAGCAAACCCCTGATAGTTACTTGAAACATATTGCTTGTCAAACCTGTAGCTATCAAATCTTGTATCTGTCCCAACATCAGTCTGTAACCACCTCTTGAACTGAATATGTAAGAATCTCTGCTTCAGAATAGATAGGCTTGATCCTTGGATATAGCTTATGTACTCCTTGTGAATCTGATGCAACTAAACTTCCGTGACAAGTGAAACACTGCCCTGACGTCCAGTCCCTCAAGTACTTCTACCTGAGCTTCTTCTGATTCAACTATCAGTAACTCTTACATTCTGTCATGAGGTTCCAACTATATTGCATGTAACTTAGATGTTTGTCTGTCCCTCCTATTCTCTCTGACCTCCACAATTCCTGCCTGTATGATCTCATTGATTCCCGGATAAATATAGCATTGGTACAAGCCACTGTGTGACTGTATAATCTGGAATCATAGAGTTGTCTTAAAATCTCCGAGAAAAGTTATACCCGTAGAAATTCATTCATTCCCTGCGTCTGAAAACCCAGTGGTATCCTATGGAGTAAGCCTTTGAAGAAGATCTATAATTTTCGTCTGTATGTCTTGAAATCAGTTCCATTGGAGTAAAAAACCATTCTCTATAATTTCCGTGTTCGGGAATTTTCCGCCTGCATAGCACATGGTCTTCTTTTTCTTCAAAAGATTAAAATCCACTTTAAAAGCCCCAAGGAATCCTGAGTCTCCCAATATCTTCAGTACCCTTAATTTAATATTTAAGAAAAATTAAATTTTCAGTATTTTTAATTTTCTTAGAAAATAAATTAATCAAAAATAAATATTTATGTAAAATCTAATTTTCAAGAATTTTGAATTTTCTTAAAAATTAAATAAAACGTAAATTATTATTTAAGAAAAATTTAAATTTAAGAATTTTAAATTTTATGGAAAAATAAATAAATCAGAAATAATTATTTGGGGTTACAGAAAATTTTCTAGGTCTGTATGTGGCGACTACAGGTGACTACTTGTAATAAGAGGACCAAATTATTATTTGTATATCGCCACAGAGAGGCTGTTGCGCCGTTTTTTTTGGCTGTGTTGCGACTGCGTCTATGGAGATTTGATTACCTTGGAGAAAAACAACGAACCATCCTCTGTAGCGACTTCGGGTTACAGGAGACGTGAACAACTCCTGTGGCGACTACTCTGTTGTAAATTGTGTGTGGCAATTAGATTACTCACTTGCTGCTGCTGCGAAGTGAATCATACAAGCCAACACAATTAACTGGTTTTCCTTGCGCGTGACCCCAGTTGGATTCCAGGCGCATGGTTGGCACAACCCTTCAACCTGCTGGTTGATTGGCGCGTGCAGTACCGGCGCCTGTCCCTGCGCGTGCGCTGCTTCCGCGCGAGATTCACGTGTTACCAGTTAGCTGCCATTCTGTACGCCTTAAATTTCCGTTTACTCCCTTTGCTGCTTTTTCCCTCCTTTTTTGTTTATTTGCGCGTACACAAAACTGATGAAAGGTTTTGTTATATTTACTCAAAGACTGAAGTTCAATCTGTACACCTTTTATAAGAGCCATAAAATAAAGGGAAATAAAATAACTTAAAAATTTTTATTTACCAAAATTTAAGTAATAAATTATTTCAGTTAAATTTATAAAGTAAATTTATTTAAATTAAGTTCATTAAATAAACTCATTTAAATAAAATTCATAAAATAAATTTTCTAAATCAAATTTATTAAATAAATTTATGTAAATAAAAAATTAATAAAATAAATTAATTCCCGAATCCTGATTTGTGTATCAATCAGTCAGCTCTGATACCAATCGTTAGGTCCCGAATTATCATAGAAGGGGGGGGGGTTGAATACGATAATCACTAAATTACAAATTCTTTCGAATCTTTAGCGTATAAAATATTTAGTGCTCGGTTAGTGGTTTCGTGTTCTTGAGAGGAATAGTGTTTGGAACGATAAAAATAAGGAACACAAGATATTCAGGGAAATATATATTCGTATATAAATCCTCGAGGGGTGTTGTTACACTCCGGTAAATAAATTAACCGGATACAATCTAAGAACAATAAAGTTCCTAGATTCTACAAAGATTTACAAATCAAATCTTATACAATAATCTAGCTTTTGTTTGTACTAGGATTTAATTACCGGGTAACGATTATAATGCCCCTAAGAATATACAAGAGTTAAATCGGGCATTATATCGTTACTCCGGTGAGAAGTTAAATGGATATTTAAGGTGCCGGAGCTTCTCTGTGAACCTATGCTTCTTGTATTATCAGCTCTTTTTTTTGGAGAAGAAGATAAACAGAACTGCTACTGATCTGCAGCAAAGTGTAGTCTTTATCAATAAAATGTGTGGCTGAGAATTGAGTACTTCTGCGGTGACCAAACCTTTCTGTGGCGACAAGGGATGCAAGAGGGAGTAAATTTGATTGTGTAGCGACAGGGGGGAGGGGGAAGCCTCTGTGGCGACATGTACTCACAGGTACATGTAATTGTTAACCACCAAAACAAAAACAAACACATGTTACTTTTGTTTTCTTTATTTTCGTTTTCGTTTTTGTTTTTTTGTTTTTCTTTTTGCTTTTCTTTTTTTATTTCTTTTTGTTTTTGTTTTTCCTTTTTCTATTTCTTTTGTTTTTCTTTGTTTTTCTTTTTTTTTCTTTTTCCTTTTTATATTTCCTTTTTCTTTTTAAGTTTAAATTATAATTAAATAAATTTATAAAATAAACTTGAATATAACTTATATAAATAAACTAATTTAGATTTATAAAATAAACTTATTTAAAGTTTATAAGATAAATCATTTTAAGTTTATTAAATTAAATATATTAAAGTCCATTAAATAATTTATTTAATTTAACAATTAAACTTTGAGCTTCACCAGTCCCCTTAACTGTTTAGCTATATACCCCGCGCACCTCTTCTCGTACTTTAACATATAAACGTTCAATCCAAGTACGTTCCTCAACTTAACAATTCTTCTACAAATAATACCCAGATTCCTTTCACGAGCTGTTGACGCCTGGTGCAACTAGTCTGGTTCACAGACGACTAACCCCGATTCAGGTCTTCATATTATAGCCTTGATTATATTGTTAAGCTTGTCTCAACTTTATTGCTTCGAACACTGACTATCAATAAACAATTGTACTTTCACTGGAATCCTTTCTGGTACTCTAGACAATATCTTCATTAACCTCTGTCTATGCCATATCTTTAATTCTTCAGATTCCTATGCTTCAAACACTGTCCATCTTTAATCAATGCCAATACACTGAAATCTTTCGGTAGTACTTGTATACTGAATCTTCAACATTTCTGAAACCCTGAAAGTCTTTAACCTTTGTTCTTTACTGAGGCATGATCATATTAATGAACTTCTTTCAGTGACCTGTAGATTGATTTCAGGCTTTCTTCTAATCTTCTGATTCTTTGTATTTGCCTTGTCTTCATTCTTCCTGATTTTTAGTGTAGACGTAGTATTATTAACCTGTCCCGTTCTAGTGTTGTTATCGTGTTGAGTTATCACGTAACTGTTCATACAGCTACGCAGTCTCACCAACAGGTTGGGATTGAGCATTTTGTAACCACTGTTGGATTGGGTGAGAGGGTTGTTGTGTGGGGTTGGATGTTGATGGTTGGTCATTTGGATTTGAGGTGGAGGGAAGGGACTCAATAGAACCACCTGTGACAGATGTCACAGTTTGACTCGCAGGTTGAACTATGGTTATGACAATTTATTGTTCTCCACTTATCGTGGGAATCTCCAGTGGAATTGGAGGGGAGTTAACTAGGTTACTGTCATGTACTCTAGTCTCAAACCCTTGCTCATTTTGCAATGAGCTTGCACTTGAATGTGCTAAACTTGCCTCCCTAATAGCAGGATCATTGGCAATTGAACTCCTAGCTTCAATTGTGAGTGCAATCTCAGCTAGGGTTTTGAGGGGAGTTGTTCCTACAAGAGGAACCTCTAATTGAATTGGAGAGGATTTAGATAGCTTCCCCTCAGGATTACTACCCTCAAACATTACAACATGTGAAGGTTGATTTGCTCATGAAGGTGCATTAGAAACTACCACAGGGTCTTTAGTAAAAAATGATGAAACCCCTGTGTTTGTGTTGGTGTCATCAAGGTCTACTCCAACACATAGCCTCTCACCAACCAAATGTGGTTCCTAGGCGGTGAGCACAGTTTCTAGAACCAAGTCACTTGATTTTGGTAACTCTTGAGAATCAGATTCAAGAGTTTGAATAAATGAAGAAGAACGTTGAGAAATTAGATGTTGAATCTCATACTTGAGTGTTGGTAGCCCCCCGAAGTAGATTAGGGTGCTTCAAAAGATTTGCTCTATTTGTGTGTGCCATCCTTATTTCTTTTTTCATACACTTGAATTTGTTCAAGTGTAGGTGCAGACTCTTTACAAGGTGCACTAGGGAGAGTGCTCTTTTCAATAGAGATACCCTATTGAGAGGATGCCCCTAGAGTCTATTTTAATCCCTGTTTTACAACTACATCCTTTTAGGAGGATGCAGAGGTGGCTTGAGTGGTCACTCAGTTTGTTTTGCCTTCTTTATTTTCTTGACCAAGGGTGACTCTTGTTCTGTTTGGACGTTACCACTCTCATTTATTACTATTAAAGGTGCCTTCTTTCTCTTCTTTTTACTCACTTCACCCTTTTGAGAGGATGGAGTGGTTAGTTTCCTAGATTCTATTGGTACAGAAAGAAGTGTTTCAGCTTGGAAAGGCCCCTATTGGTTGTCTTGTGTTTGTACTTCTAAAGGGACATGTGTCATTGATGTACTAGGTTCAACATTAGATTTCATCTCAGGCATAGGGTAAGGGTAAGTCTTGAATCTCTCCATAATAAATGTAGTGATTTTAAGGCTTACAAGTACCTTATTTTTAGTAAGAAGTGAACCAAATAGAACTTTGGACACTTGCTTACAATTTCCTATTTTAGTACTATCTATACTATTAAGCATATGAATGTCATGCACTTTATGATTTAAAGCAGACATTAAAATCTAGGAAAGAAAAAATTTCCTTACCTCTTGTAGCTATGAGCATTATTAGCCTGGTGCTCAGTTCTTCCAGGATCAATAAGCCCACATTCAAGTGTCTGTTGTGAGCTATGGAGAACACCAGCTTATGGACCATACTTGATATGTTGTCATATCTTGTCTTTCTGCAAGTGAAAGACCTTATGATAGAATCAAACAAGAAAGACCATTCCCTCCTTAGGTACTTCTTGTTCAGGCTAGCCAGGTTGATTCTTTCACTATAGTTGATGAAGTCCATGAACTCAGCTAGCTCATCCTGTGTTGGAACCTCTACCACATTTTCATTTGGAATGCCCAAAGCTTGATTCACATCTTACTCATTAAACTCCACATATTGGCCTCAATAGAGCAGTTCACCACAATAGATAAAGAGTTGTCATGCACAACTGTCCTCACTACAGCTGTTGTCCAGAATTCATGCAGAATATCCAAGTAAAGGATGAGATTGGAAGTTAGAGCTCCTGCAAGATAAGATTCTGATAAAAATTTAACAAACCCCTTGAAACTGTTAGGAGCTTGATTAGCAATTGTAAAAGCGAGATAGTTGGTTTCATCCTTGGGGATTGCGACTCTAACATTGTTTAGTGCCATTATGGAGGAGTAAAATTGAGTGGGTACGAAAAATTAGCGAGAAAGAGTTTAAAATGAGAGAGAGCGGTTGAAAATTGGAAAAATTAGGTCACTTAGAGATCTCAAAGGCGTAAAGAGGTGTATGTCGAGATGTGTGGGTAATTATAGTAAAAGGTAAATGACTTATCGAGAACTAAACATGGACGTTTGGAATTTGCTTATCGAGAAGTCATATTGAGAGAATAGATACATATCGATATGTCATTTATCCAGACTCTAATCGAGAACTAGAAAATGACTTGTCGAGATGTCCAATAAGTACCCCGTTTGTCCAGAATGGACTTAATTGTTTCCAATTTTTATTTGAATAAATCAAAATAAAATCAGACTGATTTTGTCAAAAGTATTTTACCAAAATAATTTATTAAATTAAATCATCTCAGTTATGAATTATTGATAAGTCTAAAATTTATACTCGTAGAGAACTATGTGAGTTAGCACTTATAGAGAACTCTACAATGACTTATCGATAAGTCATAATAAAGCTTGTCGAGAAGTCCTTCGAGAAGTCAGGAAAATGACTTATCGAGAACTTACTTGAGAAGTCTTAAAATGGCTTGTCGAGAACTCAGTTCTCTAAATACTTTTGTTCTTTTGACTCTCTCTTGTCCTAATTTTACATATTGAAAAATGTAAATCAACACTTAGACAGTTTTATTATAATTGAAAAATTCCAAGCTAAATTTTGAATTTTGAAAAATAAATATACAGAGATTTCTGAAATATTTATAACTCATATTCCAGTTAATTTCCAATTAAATCAAATTAATTTTGATTTACTAGAAATTAATCTGCTTCAAAATATTAGCTGAGTTCTTGCCTTTAGGATGAAGAATTTAGCATTTCAATTTCACCTACAAGTCTAGTGAAAGTTGCTTCATCCAAAGGTTTAGTAAAAATGTCAGCTAATTATTTTTCTGTTGGAACAAAAATAATATCAATGGTACCATTTGCATCATGTTCTCTAATAAAATGGTACCTTACATCAATGTGCTTTGTTCTAAAATGATTAACTGAATTAGCCACCACATATATAGCACTAGTATTGTCACACATAATTGGAATTTTGTGTAACACTAGGCCATAATCCATTAGTTGATTTCTAATCCAAAGCACTTGAGCACAGTAACTTCTGACAACTATATATTCAGCCTCAGTTGTGGAAGTTGATACAGATTGTTATTTCTTGCTATACCAGGATACAAGTCTTTGTCCAAAAAACTGATAGCTTCCACTAGTGCTCTTTCTGTCAACCCTGCATCCAGCAAAATCCGCATCTGTGTATCCAACAGCTTCAAAACCTGTTCCCTCAGGATACCGTAATCCCAAGTTTGAAGTCCCTTTTAAGTATCTAAAGATTCTATTCACAACCATCAAATGTGATTCCTTTGGATTGGCTTGAAATCTTGCACACAAACATGTTACAAATATAATGGCTGGTCTACTAGCAGTTAAATACAACAAAGATCTAATCATTCCTCTATAACCTGAAATGTCTACACTATTTCCTTTCTTATCTTCATCAAACTTAGTAGCTGTAGACATAGGTGTAGATGCAGGTGAACAATCAACCATGCCAAACTTTTTCAATAAGTCCTTGACATACTTAGTTTGGCTGATTAAAATCACATCACTTCTTTGACTGACTTGAAGTCCAAGAAAGTAACTTAGTTCTCCCATCATACTCATTTCATATTCACTTTGCATGAGCTTAGAGAATCTTTGACATAGCTTTTCATTAGTGGAACCAAAGATGATATCATCCACATAGATCTGAACTAGGATCATATCAACCATGTTGTTTGTAGAAGAGAGTCCTGTTAATTGTACCTCTAGTGAATCTATATTTAAGCAAAAATTCTGAAAGTGTGTCATACTAAGCTCTAGGTGCTTGCTTTAGTCCACAGAGAGCCTTGAGTAGCTTGTACACAAAGTTTGGAAATTCTGAATCTTCAAAGCCAAGTTGCTGTTGCACATAAACTTCTTCTTCCAACTCATCATTAAGGAATGCACTATTCACATCCATTTGACACACCTTAAAATTTGAGTGTAATGTGCATTAAATGCAAGAAAGATCCTTACTGCTTCAAGTCTTGCAACTGGAGCAAAAGTTCCATCATAATCAATCCTTCCTCCTATGAGTAGCCTTTTGCAACCAACCTTGCTTTGTTTCAGGTGACAATCTCATTTTCATCTATTTTGTTCTTGTACACCCACTTTGTTCCAATTACACTCCTATTCTTTGGTGCAGGAACTAACTCCCAAACTTTATTTCTTTCAAATCGATTCAGCTCCTCTTACATAGCAGATATCCAATCAGGATCAAGTAGAGCTTCCTCAGTTTTCTTGGGCTCAACTTGTGAAAGAAAACATGCATTGTAAGTCATATGTCATAGCCTATTTGTATATTCGAGGATTCAACTCAACTCAAATAAGAATGTAATAAGTAAATAGTGGAACTACCATCAGAGAGATCTCGCAAAGTAATATCTGTCAAAGGATTCAGAGACAAGGTTCATCTACAGACTTGAGGAATTAATTCACTGGAAGAAGTTCAAGAAATTGATCATGCCTCAGTGATATAAGTCAAGATCGTGGATTTAATCAAGTGACAGAGATCTCGTCAGAGTATCAATTAATTACAAGGATTTAATCTGAAGAAAATCAAAGTGTCAAAGTCAAGATATGAAGAAACGTCACAGAAGTTAGTCACTCATGAACCAGACAGTACATCGAGTGTCAACGTTGAAGTGGTGGAATTGATTCATAATTTTCAGTGATTTTCAGAAGATTTGCAGAAGAATGGTTGCTGCTCAAGACTAGAATTAATTCTCTATTAATTAATTAAGTCATCTAATTTAATTAAGAAAATAAATTATATCTGCGAAGAATAATTTATTTATTAATTGAATTAATTGATTAATTAATTCTGAATTAATTCTAGGAATTTTCAGAAGTTTAATTGGATTAAATTCAAGCATTAAATCAGCAAGACAATTGAAAATGAACTAGCATGACAATCAGGATTGTCATACCGATTGTCATGCTAGGCCATATTCAATTGTCACACCGAAAGTTACTCTAGGAGGATGATTGTCTTGCTAGTTCATTCTGATTGTCATGCTAGTTCATTCAGATTGTCTTGCTAGTTCATTCAATTGTCTCACCGAAAGTCTTGCCAGCTATAGGATTGTCATGCCAAGTCAATTCTATTCGTTTGTTGATTTAAAAAGAAGCAGAGAAGCAGCAACTTATTATTAAGAACACAGAAGTCAAGAAACAAGGCAGAAAAGAAAATCAAGAAGAAATATTTCATCTTTTCATCTGCATACTTCAAGATTAAATTTCTAGATTGTAAAGTTAAATCCAATCCACTAGAAATCTTTATCTTACTCTTGTGTATCAATCTAGCGGATTAAAATCCCTAGAACTTAATCTCAAATCGCGTTTAGCATTTGATTCTAATTATTGCAAAAATAGAAAAAGTTCATGTCGAATTTATTCTAGATTTGTGATAATTAATTTGAGATTAATTCCTTGTAATCGATACAGTTGTTGTAACACCTTTCAAGTTTAATAATATTTTTATTTAACTTGAATTTTGTTTCACATTTTTTATTCCGCATTTAATTCGATTATTCGGTACTGTTTGTATTCAACCCCCCCTTCTACAAACACATTGGGACCTAACAATTGGTATCAGAGCCTTCTGATTAACGAACAAATCAAGATCCTAGACTTTTGTGATTTTTCAACTCCTTGAATTTTTATTTATTCAAAAATTCATAATGACTTCACATAAAGTTGGAACCGTTAAAATTCCACAATTTGATAAAGAGAATTATATCATGTGGAAGAAGAAGATGCTATTATTTTTACAAGTTGCAAATCCCAAATATTCAAACTTGTTAAAGAAGGGTATAAAAACTCCGATGGTTATTGAACCGGAGGTAATAATAGATGGTGTGGTGACTACTGAAGCTAGAACCTATCCAAAAGAGCCTGAAGATTTTACTCCTGCTGAGAAGGAAGAAACCTCCTTGGATGCCAGCCTTCAATTAATATTAATTGATTCCCTTGATCCCTTGATGAACAGACATGTGATGAACTGTAAAAATTCCAAACACATGTGGGAAACTATTGAGGTGATTAATGAAGGCACAGAGGAAGTTAGGGAGAACAAGTTGGAAATCCTAACCTCTGAATATGAACATTTCAAATCAAATCCAGGAGAAGGAATTACTGAAGTGTTTGAGAGGTACAATGCGTTGATCAACAACCTGAACATCAATGGAAAGTATTATTCAATCAGGGAGGTCAACAAAAAGTTCCTTTTAACACTGCCAGCTCATCTTGAACATAGAATCACTGCCATTAGAGAAGCTAGAGATCTGAGTGAGATTTCTTTGGACAGGCTCTATGGAGTGTTAAAAACCTATGAGTTGGAGCAGATTCAACAGAAGGAAGTCTATGGGAAGGATAGAATGGTCAGCACATCTACTGCACTTGTAGCTGAAGGTCAACAACAACAACAATCTCAACAGTTAGAAAGAATGGTACAGTTTTCCAAGGGCGAGGAAAATGAGTTAGTAGCAGAATATGATCCTCCTACTACAAATCAATCAAGTGATGATTTTTATTCCTTGGAAGAGCTGGAGCAATTGGAAGATGAATCAATGGCCCAAATTGTCAAGAGATTCTCCCATGTCAGATTCAGGAGGAATCCCAAGCTTAAGTACAAGTCCAACTACAACAAATTCCAGAAAGGTGGATCTTCATCCTCTAACACCAGCAGTGGTGGGTACAAAACATGGATGGTTGATCGAAGCACCATTAGATGCTATAACTGCAATGAGTTGGGACACTTTGCCACAGAATGTAGGAAGCCAAAGCAAGTAAGAAAGAACTCTGAAAGGGCTTATCTGGCAAAGGGAAGAAGCTGGGATGATACTGACAGTGAAGATGAAGATAAAGGAAATCTTGCTCTTATGGCTATTGATGGAAAAGCTTCATCGTCAAGAATAGAGGTAAAACTTTCTGATGCTGAAATGGTTTATCATCTAAGAGGTAACTTAGATTGTGCACGTCGTGATAATGAACTGTTAAGTTTACAGATCACAGACCTTGAGAAAGAGGTCAATGAATTAAGACTTGTGCACATTAATCAAGACAAATTAAAAGAACAGGTATCTTTTCTAGAGAATAGAGTTGACTGTTATAGAAAACTCGAAACTATTCTCAAAGACAAGATCACCGGTCTTGAGACTAAGGTTAGAGCCTACTTCAATTCTTGTTCGAAGGCTAAAGAGTTCTACAGTAAGCAAGCTGTTAATCAAACATCTGGAATAGGTTATGATTACAATGCTGCTATTGGAGAATTAGGCATAAACTCCCCTCCTCATGTCTGTGCTAAAGGGAGGGAAGTACCACATGTGCTTAAGGGTGTTGATGAACCCCTCTATAAAGCATCAATTGCTGAACCATTTGATGCGACCTCTTCTGTTATTCAAGAAGAAATACGTGCTGAAGATCTTGCTAATGAGAAGATTGTTTCCAAGTCAAGTGAGTCGAAAGTTCCGGTCAAAGTTGTGAAAGCAACTGAGACTAACTCAGACACACATGAGTTGGATAACAATAATGCCATGTCTACCATGCATAAATTGCCTGCTGTTAATCACTCTCATAAAGCATGTGGTGTTGCTAATTGTATGTCTTGTGCTTTTAATATGATGTATGCTTATTTTAATGGTAAGCATGTGTCTAATGATAAGACTACTCCTCGTCAGCATGTGAATAACATGAAGCATGATAGGTCTAAGACTGCTAGTCCTTCTAAGGCTAGAAAGGAGACATTTGTGCCTAAGCTTAAACAGAAATTTGTTAAGGCTGTTTACAAGGTCAAATGTTCAGTCATTGAGAAAGTTGAGACAATTAAAATTAAAAATGTTGTTTTGCCTGACAAAGGACAATTCTACAAGTATGCCGGGCCCAACCAAGTTTGGGTTCCGAAGAAGGTCTAATCCATTTGTAGTGCAGGGCATTAAACAAGTATAACCGGTAGTGTGGATTCTTGACAGTGGATCATCAAGACATATGACCGGAGATAGAGCCCTGCTATCAAATGTGGTTGAGAAAGCTGGCCCCATGGTTACCTTTGGAGATAACAGCAAAGGTTTATCCGAGGGATATGGCTGTTTGCAAGCTGGGAATGTTATCATTATAATTTTGTATATTGTGCTAGGTTATTATCAGGAAGCATCATCTAACATATAGCACCAGTGACGAGACTTGAGAATATTACGACATATCAGACACCTGCTGCACATTACACTTGGAATTGTACTCTAGTAAGATGTGTACAAGTGTACTCCTGATTGGTAAGTCAAAAGAGGAAGTCAATGCACCACAATTCATGGACTTTGCAGCTGCAGATCTATTGGACTATGCAATTTCTTCTTCACAATCTCACTTCAGGTTGGTATGAACTAGTATACTGCTCAAGCAATCGTCAAGGACATGGTATGGCACTCTAACAGAAATTGTAATTTTATATGAACTAGTAGAGTCGTCATAATTATGCAACATAATAATTAGTATCTAAAGTACTTGACAAGTATCGGTCAATGACATCTTGTTAACATTATGTTGCAGATATTTGTAAGCTTTTGACATGAATGAGAATTACTTAGACTTTACCCTAAGTGATCAATGTTTTATCAAAAACTCATTCAGATTGAAAAACAAAATCAAACTTCTTTCTACATTAGTGATTTCTTATTTTATGTAAAATCTATTGAAATCACTATTGTAAATCATTTTCTCTCTATTACCATATGTTCTGTGTTACAGGTTCAGTCTCCAATGACTTTCTTTCATTGACAGTCATGAGGTTGAAAACCCACAACGTCTATCCCAGACTGTAAAGACAAACACAAAAACAGAACCAACCAATACTCTCTTACCACTAAATGTAATTTGAATGAGCGTGAGGGAGATAGTGCCTTAGTGCACCACATAAGGAAGGTTCTGTAGTCAACCCAGTGGCTCTGTCTCATACATAGATGAGTAGTATTTAAACCGAGACAACTGCTAGCCCCCATACATCTTCTCAAAAAGATGTAATGGCTGAAAAGGCACAAAAACAGTTACTAGATTCATTCTCTCAACAGGGTGAGTCTATTGAATTTTGCCTGTCGGCCAAGGTATCCGATGTAGTGTCACCACTTCAAACATAATCAATTCTTGATGCACAAGGAGAGGTTACACACACAAAGGATGAGTTGACGGAAACAAGAGTTTCGACCATTTTAAGGTCAGATTCGATTGTTCAAGGTTCGTTAGTGGACCAACTGCCTTTACAGGTGTTAGGAGAGGATACTGATCCAAAAGCCATATGTCAGTGGTCAGTGTCTACCTCCCCAGGCTTAAATCCCCTGGATGCATCTGCGGATAGTGGATCTGACATAGGCGCAGATCGGCAACTTGTTGACAATGATTCAGATATTACCTGATAAGTCACAAGGAAATGTCTTCACAGACATTAGAAGGGAACTTTGATCTTTATGCTAAATTCGTTGGATCATTGTTTACCTTCCCAGAATTCAAATCTGGAACCCTAAAAGGGAAACTAGCAACTTGTAAATTATGACTCAGATTCATCTGACGAGTTTAACAAGGATGGGGATTTGTGAACTCCCATTGCACCACCTGTGACCTCCTTTAAGGATGGCTAAGGTGATTTTCCTTGCAGGTACAGCTGGATTATGGAGCTATGAGAGAAGAGTGATACACTTGTGAGAATGAGTGTAAACACGAGTGGAGAGAAGAGTGAAACACATGTGAGGTACACTAAACAGAATCACACACTCACAGTGAGGTAGAAAGAGAAACTACTTGTTATTTCTTTTCCAACCAAGTGAAATATGAGAACTCCTTCAGACGACGGCATACATTCCTTCTTTAAGGGGGAGATAAAAGCTTAAGAAATAGTTTGGAGGATTCCTCAACTAAGGGGGAGAAATAGCAAGGAGGAAGAAAAAGATCCTAAAAATGTACACTACACCACACCATTGTTGTTTCTAACTACGGATCCTATTGTACGGGAGAGGTGGTAAACACAAGGTGATTTTCTTTAATCAGTTGATTCTCATAGGGGGAGAAGCAAGAGATATGGGCTTCTCAACAGGAAATGTGGCATTGGTTTTTATCTGCGGATCCTATTGTACGGGAGAGGTGGTAAAACGAAGGTGATCTTCTTTAATCAGTTGATTCTCATAGGGGGAGAAGCAAGAGAGATATGTGCTTCTCAACAGGAAATGTGGTTGTACAAATGAAGATGAAACTACTTGAAGATATGTTCAGTCTAGAGGAACATCTACTTGGAATCTGGAAAATGTTAAATCTCATCCAGAAATTTTCTGCTATTTACTTTGCATGTATGTTTATATCTTTTTCTTATTTGTTAGTTGAGTTATCCTCTAGGTATTTGTGTGTTATTGTCTAACAAACAAATAGGGGGAGATTGTAAGTCATATGTCATAGCCTATTTGTATATTCGAGGATTCAACTCAACTCAAATAAGAATGTAATAAGTAAATAGTGGAACTACCATCAGAGAGATCTCGCAAAGTAATATCTGTCAAAGGATTCAGAGACAAGGTTCATCTACAGACTTGAGGAATTAATTCACTGGAAGAAGTTCAAGAAATTGATCATGCCTCAGTGATATAAGTCAAGATCGTGGATTTAATCAAGTGACAGAGATCTCGTCAGAGTATCAATTAATTACAAGGATTTAATCTGAAGAAAATCAAAGTGTCAAAGTCAAGATATGAAGAAACATCACAGAAGTTAGTCACTCATGAACCAGACAGTACATCGAGTGTCAACGTTGAAGTGGTGGAATTGATTCATAATTTTCAGTGATTTTCAGAAGATTTGCAGAAGAATGGTTGCTGCTCAAGACTAGAATTAATTCTCTATTAATTAATTAAGTCATCTAATTTAATTAAGAAAATAAATTATATCTGCGAAGAATAATTTATTTATTAATTGAATTAATTGATTAATTAATTCTGAATTAATTCTAGGAATTTTCAGAAGTTTAATTGGATTAAATTCAAGCATTAAATCAGCAAGACAATTGAAAATGAACTAGCATGACAATCAGGATTGTCATGCCGATTGTCATGCTAGGCCATATTCAATTGTCACACCGAAAGTTACTCTAGGAGGATGATTGTCTTGCTAGTTCATTCTGATTGTCATGCTAGTTCATTCAGATTGTCTTGCTAGTTCATTCAATTGTCTCACCGAAAGTCTTGCCAGCTATAGGATTGTCATGCCAAGTCAATTCTATTCGTTTGTTGATTTAAAAAGAAGCAGAGAAGAAGCAACTTATTATTAAGAACACAGAAGTCAAGAAACAAGGCAGAAAAGAAAATCAAGAAGAAATATTTCATCTTTTCATCTGCATACTTCAAGATTAAATTTCTAGATTGTAAAGTTAAATCCAATCCACTAGAAATCTTTATCTTACTCTTGTGTATCAATCTAGCGGATTAAAATCCCTAGAACTTAATCTCAAATCGCGTTTAGCATTTGATTCTAATTATTGCAAAAATAGAAAAAGTTCATGTCGAATTTATTCTAGATTTGTGATAATTAATTTGAGATTAATTCCTTGTAATCGATACAGTTGTTGTAACACCTTTCAAGTTTAATAATATTTTTATTTAACTTGAATTTTGTTTCACATTTTTTATTCCGCATTTAATTCGATTATTCGGTACTGTTTGTATTCAACCCCCCCTTCTACAAACACATTGGGACCTAACATGCATGAAGACATTCATTTGCAGTTACACTTCTAGTCCTTACTCCAACAATTGGATCACCAATAATTGCTTCTCTTGTATGACTTCTATCCCATTTTCTGGTGTGAGTTTGTTGACTTGAATTTTTTGCATTTTATTCACCATTGGCACGACTTGCTGAATTTTCTCCCCTTTCTCCCCCTGAGTTTGTGCTATCAAATTCATGTGTTTGAGATGAGCTTCCATTCTCATGATTCACTTGTTCAGTTGACTCTTCATCCATTCTGTGATTTGTGTTGACTTCAACTTCATCCTCAAAATGACTATCAATGTTGAGATTTTCAAATCTAAGGGCCTCAGCTTCATCTTCATCAAGGCATTCTAAGCCTGGACACTTGTCATCATCAAAAGTTACATCTGTGCTTTCCATAATTTTCTTTTGTTCTAGCACATAGACTTTATAGGCAGTTCTCTTCAATGAATATCCCATAAAAATTGCTTCAAAAACCTTAGAGTCAAATTTTATCCACATGTTCAGAGTTGTCTTTTAAAACATAACACTTGCTTCCAAACACATGAAGATGCTTCACAGTAGGATTTCTTTTAGATAAGATTGAGTAGGGTGATTTTCCAAGATTCTTGTTAATGAGATATCTGTTTTGAGTATAGCATGTAGTGTTCACAGCTTCTTCCCAAAAACTTGTTGGCAGTTTGGCATCTTGTAGCATTATTCTAGCAACCCCCACTAATGTTCTATTTTTCCTTCCAACAACACCCTGTTGAGGTGTCCTAGCTACTGAGAATTCTTGAACAATGCCCTTGTCTTTGTAGAATTCAGTTAAAGTTGTATTTTTGAATTTTGTGCCATTGTCACTCCTCAATCTTTTCACACAATTCTGATTTTCAGCCTATTTCTCAATCTTCTTGATGTGTTCAATTATGATGTGTGGAGTTTCATCTTTAGAATGCATAAATTCTACCTATGTGTATCTTGAATAGTCATCCACCATCACAAGTGCATATTTCTTTCTTGAAACTGATAGGACATTAACTGGTTTAAATAAGTCCATGTGAATAAGCTGCAAATGTGCACTTATGGAATTCACAGTTTTAATCTTATGACTTGATTTCTTCATTTTTCCTTTTTGACAAGCCTCACGGACCTTATTTTGAGCAAACTCCAGAGTTGGCATATCTCTCACCAACTCCTTTTTGACTAGAGTATTGATTGCCATAACTTGCTTTGTTCTTCAGATGCCTGGGTGTAGAAGCAACAAATTCCATCTTCATTTGCTGAGTCCAAGTCTACAACAAATAAGTTTCCTTTCCTTGCTCCTTTTAAAGCAGCTTCACCAGTCTTTTTGCTGATAATTAGGCATTCTCCTTTGTCAAATAAAACATTGAATCCTCTATCTATAAATTGACTGACACTCATGAGATTTAGCTCAAGACCATCTACCAGTGCTACATCTTCAATGACAATATTTCCAGAAATTATCTTGCCATATCCCATTATAAAACCTGTGTTGTTGTCTCTAAAACTCACTAATGGGCCAACCATCTCTTCAAATTGTGATATCAGGGTCATATCACCTGTCATATGTCTTAAGCATCCACTATCTATGATCTATATGACCTTCTTCACTTTGCCCTGAACACAATAAGGATTAAGTGTGTTTAACAACCCAAGCAGTGTTGGATACTTTCTTTTTGTTAACAGATTTGACAGAAGTAGAATTTGATGATTCAGAAAGAATGGAGTTCATTGATTAATGTGCATTTTCCTTTTTAGCTGAGGACTCAATATTGACTTTCTTAAGATCTACTCTCAGTTTATGGCAACTTGCCATTACTTTCATGTTGCAAGGTATGCAATCAACCTTGTCACATAATGAGTAGGGATCATTGGCTTTTGCTTCATTATACTTGCATGCTCCCAATCTTGGCTCACTAACAGTATTTTTACAAAGGTGAGTTAGTTGATTTGTAGAGCGACATTTCTAACACTGTTTCCTAGGAGCATCTACAACAAATTCAAAGTTGTTGCTTTTGTTTATTCTAACCTTCCCATTCTGTTTTTCTTTTTCTTTCCTGCATTCTCAGCTCTAACTTCCTTGATTGGCTTCTTAGGAGTTTGGTCTACCATGTGCTTCTTCTCAGCTTTGGGATCTGGAGTTGTTTTTGTGCACTTCTTCTCATTGTCCTCATCAGCAATTTCTTGCTTTATAATCAACTCCTTTTTACCAAAATTTACTTCACATGCTTTGAACTGTGGTGAATCAACCTTTCTCAGCATAGCCGGGACATCTTCATTTGTTGTTACCTTTTCCTTGTCACCTTCAACTTTTTTGTTGCTGTTCAATGCATCATAATCCAAGCCAATCGCTATGTTTGCACATGGCTTGTTCTTCTTATGGTACTGACCAACTAGTTGAGATGCATTCGTGAATGATTTCAGTTTCAATTCATTCTTCTCTATCTTTTCTCTTAGCACGACTTCTATTTCACTAGCAGACTTAAACTTGTTCTTTAGATATTCATTTTCTTGCTTGACTGTCTCAAACTCCACAAGCAATAGTTCAAACTTCTGTTTCTCACTCTCAAGCTTATCATTAGCTTTTGATAACCGACTGACCTCCTCAGTAGCTGCTACCATGCTAGTATGAATATGGAACATTTCTATGCTCATCTTTTCAATAGTCTCCTTATTTTGACTTTCATTTAAATCAATAGTAGTAAGAGTTGGTACCTGTGTTTTTGATGAGGATGATTCTCCTTGCTCCAAGGCCATGGGTGCATAGTTTCCTGCTTCTTCATCATCATCATTGTCTGAATCATCCCAACTATTTCCTTCTACAATATAAGGTTTTCCATGTTGCTTTCTTAAAAGAGTCTCATAGTTTGCTTCCAATTCAAGATAGGCCTTGTCCTTTTTCACTTTCTTTGGCTTCCTGCATTCTATAGCAAAATGGCCCAATTCATCACAACTGAAGCACCTGATCTCTGACCTGTCAACATATCCTGTTTTGTAACCATTTTTGCTTACAGAGTTGTACTGTGCCTTTGCTTTCCAGTTGTTGTCATTATTTGATGTTTGTCCCTTATTTTTGAAGAACTTTGGCTTCTTTACTCTAATATTAGAGAATTTTCTTACTAAGTAAGCCATGGAATGATCAACTCATCCAGTTCATCCAAGGTATAAAATTCATCCTCTTCAAGTTCAAGAATAACTTGCTTCTGTGGTTCCTTGTTCTTTTGCTCACTACTTGAAGCCACTGGAGTCTGGATTTCTAGTTCATCATCAAATGAATGGTTGTCATTAAGCACTAGTGCACTTGAACCATCAACAATGTGCCCTTGACCAAATCTTAAGGATTTTGTTTGGATCATTTCCAGTTCATAGGTTTTTAAAATACCATATAGAACTTACAATGTCATTCTGCTCAAGTCTCTCCCTTCTCTTATAGCTGAAATCTTTTGTTCTAGATGATCATGAAGGGTGAGCAAAAACGTCAAGTTAACCTCCTCAGCTTCATAGTATTTGTCATGAAGCTGCAAGTTATTAATCAACTTGTTGAATCTTTCAAAGACATCAGTTATACTTTCCTTAGGTTTAGACATGAAACCCTCATATTGAGACACTAGTATTCTCCTTTGGTTGGATCTAACTTCCTCTGTACCTTCACACATAATCTCTATTTTCTCCCAGATCTGTTTAACTGTGTCACAATTGACAATGTTATTGTCCATGATATTGTCAAGTGACTCTATCAAAATTAATTGTAGACCACTGTCAAGAGAAACTTTTTCATTCTCAATGTCTGTGTATTCATTCTTCCAAGATCTTTAATCTGTTTTCTTTCAGATTTTGCTTTGATACCACTTGTTAGGTAATGAATACAACACAGATGAGGGGGAATGTGTTTTGGATATTTTTAAGGCTTTTTGAATGTTTGTTACTTGGTGAAAAAAGCAGATTATAAATGCAGTAATATTATGTTAATGAAATTAAACAGTGCACACAATATTTCAAAACTCACTTAATTTTGTATTAAAATCAAGCTAGTGTTTTGTTACAAATCTTGGGTTCTTTGTAAGTAAAGAACTCAGCTTCTTATTTAGCAAAAAAAAAGAAAAAAAAAGAACTCAGCTTCTTCCTTGAGAGAGTTACAAGAAAACTAGATATGTTTGATACAAATTAAAAGCAAAGGACCAGTGTTTACTTTATGGATTAGTAAACACAGGTTTACACGATATGCAATAAGATGTACTAAACCCTACTTTAAGTTATCTCTAAAGCTTTCCATTTCTGGCTTAGTTTATCTTTGCAAATCCTGTGAATCTGTGACTTTCCTTTATCAGTTAATCTTGGCCTTTGATCTTGTAGTCTTCAAGCTGCTTTTGTAGACTTTCAATCTAACTGATTAGATCGTTTGTTGATGAATAATCTTGAATATTTAACTTGTCTGCATTATGTACTTGAGCTTCATATCGAGATCTCCAGTTTGATCTATAAAGAACTGATATCTTGATAAGTATAATGGATTATCGAGATCTCTTAGTTCTTTACAAGTGTTTTGACTTGTCGAGGTTTTTGAGTTCTCTATAAGTGAACTTGGCTTGTCGAGGTCTCCAAATTTCTGCATGTGGAAATGACTTGTCGATATCTCTGAGATCTCTATAAGCATATTGACTTGTAAATATCTCTGAGATCTCTAATGATAATTTGACTTGTCGATATCTCCAATCTTCATGTCTTCATTTGACTTGTCGATATCTCAGAGATCTCTATTGCAGAAATGACTTGTCGATATCTCAGAGATCTCCATATACATTTTGACTTGTAGATATCTCTGAGATCTCTAATAATAATTTGACTTGTCGATATCTCCAATCTTCATGTCTTCATTTGGCTTGTCGATATCTCTGAGACTTCTCTCTAAGCTGCTTTGGACTCCTCGATAAGTCATTCTGGACTTCTCGAATGACTTCTCTATATGACTTGATCTGTGACTTGTAGATATCTTGACTTAGAACATTTTTCCTAAAACAGATTTATTCAACTCCAAGCTTCTTCACAATTTATCTGAGGCATGATCTTCTTGATCTTCTTCCAGAGTTTATTCTTAGGCTTGCGACTGTTTACAAAAAAATACTCCAGTCTAATCTTGACATTTTTACAGACTCAAGTAATACAATACAAAATACAAATTTAGATTATCATACAACTAATTCTTAGGGCTGTCAAATTGACTTAGTCTTGTTATAGTACATGCATGTTTTGCACAACAACCCTAGATGTCACATGTATCTTAGCGCTTCAGCAACCTCTTTTATCTTAACGATTAAGATATTTTTTAACCATTGAGATATTAAAAAAAACAATCTTAAACGTTAAGAAAAGCATATTAAGAAGGATTAAGAAGGGTTAAGAAGAAAACAAATCACCCCTGAGTTGTTTTAGAAATACATATATATATATAAGTATTTCTTCGGAACCCTTTTATATAAAAAAGAACCGTAGTGAATCCTTAATTATATTATAGAATTTCATCAAATTTCTTGCTAATGTATAATAATAATTATATTTAAATATAATAAAAAATTTAACAATTAAAATTTGGGAAAAAGATTGATTTTAAATTTAATTTTACTGTGCAATATTTTAGATAAATGTGGTTTTACTATGATTTTACAACAGGACAACTTTAAACTATTTAATCAAATTTTAATAATTTTTTAAATAAAAAAACTGTGTAACTTCATTTTTAATTTGATGATTAAAATTTGTAAATATATATGATGAATAATGAAATAAATTACGTATACTGTTTCTCAATGGACCTCTAAAGAGAGCTCTCCATGGATTGTGTCACAGGCCTATTCTTTTTTTCTTTGAATTGCCTGCGCGTCCTGCTCTCGTGCTTCTGTTTCCCAGCAGCCCCGTCTGCCCACAAAGTCGCCGTTTTCCCAAGCGCCACAAGAACAACAGCCTTCCCTCACAAACCCTATATGATATAAGTACAGTATTTACCATAATATGTATATGAAAGTGCAGGGCCGGCCCTATGTATTTGGGTGCCCTAGGCGGGATTCAAAAATGGTGCCCCATATTCATAACCAAAAAATCACAATAAGATATATTCATTGTATAAAATAAAACTTACTTGAATCTAAAGTAGCAAGTGAATATAATGAATTTCTTGTACGCTAAATATCCAAGTTTTCAACCTCCTGCAATAATCTCCTGTAAGCCACTGATGTAGTATCATGAATATAGAACAGTCATCATTACTAGTACACAACACTGTCAAAATAAAGTTATAAAAATGAGTTTACCTTTATTAATTTTGAAACTTTTTTCTAGGCTTTTGAGATGTGAATCTCTCTATGATTTTGCTATAATCTAGAGAACTTGCCAGCTCACTTTCAATAGACAATAAAGCCAATCCATTAAGTCTATCTTGGGACATCGAAGAGCGGATATAAGATTTGATCAGTTTCAATCTAGAAAATATCCTTTCCGCCTCTACCACTGTAACAGGAATGGTCACAACGATTCTATAAGCTATCCAAGCATTTGGATAATTTATTTGTCTTGAACTAGAACTTAAATAATTAAGCACATCTATTGCCTTTGTTATCTCATCGGGTATTACCATTCGAAGCACTAGTAACTCGTTAAACAACTCTGCGCCAACAATATCATATCGCATATCATGTCTAAGAAATCCCTCAAGCTTCATGCAACAAGATTTTAACCCCTCATCATCACCAGATAAATGCTTCTTCAGGTTAAATAAAAACCTAAAATTTTCCTTATAATCTTGAAAATGTTTAAACCGTTCTTTGAGTTGAAAAGCACCTTGATCAACAATATACAAGAAATAATACCTTCTGAATTTTTGTTCAGCACTCAAGTTCTGATCATCATCAGCTGCAGTAACCCCAAGATCATCAAAATGAACAAGCCTACGAATTTTTCGCTTTTCAGGAAACACAGGCTCCACATCCAACTCCAAAGCTAACTCTTTTGCATCCTTCAAATTATCTAGTCATCAAACAAAATAATGCAATTAATTTTAGTCACCAATCCCAAATCAGTAAATCACAAAAGACATACTACTTTTTACAAAAACAAATCTCAATTATTCTCTAATTATTCACATCAAATCCTTAAATTGAAAAATAATAATAAACAAATAGTAAATTACAATATTATTAAAAAAGTAATTAGAATAGAAATCTTTAAACCATACTTGTGTTATAATTGCTGAATTGCAAATCACAGATGATCCGATCTTCACGATGAGTCGATGACTTCCAGTGTTTTGATAATTGATATTCAGAATGAACAGAGAACAATCTGTGTTCTGTATTTTATTCGGTAGCTAAGCAGAGGGAAGGAGAGGGTTTTGTACTTTTGTTATATGACTTCATCTGGCCATCTGGGGTAATGGGTATAGACGCGCATAGTCCAAAAACTCAATTTCTCCAAACCTTTCACATTTTTACTTTGTTTTCTTTATTAAATAAATTTATTAATTATATTTTTAAAGTAAATTAAAATAAATTATATTTTAATTTTAAAATAAAGTTATCACAAAGATAATAATATATTTTAAAATTTTAATATGTCCCCCAATCACATATATGTTAATGTATTCTAATTTAAAATATAAAAAAAAATAATATAAAAAATAAATACACCTATATACATATGTTATTGAAATATTTTGGTGCCCCTGTGCGCGGTGGTGCCCTAGGCGGCCGCCTTGGTCGCCTTACCCAAGGGCCGGCCCTGTGAAAGTGCACATGATATACGGTGAACGCCAACCTTTACATTATTACCACAATATATACAAAGAATCCCATAATTACACTTAAATTTCCCCCAACCCAAGTGTCTCCCACACTATTACCTATATTCTATCCAGTATAAGCAATATGTTATCCCACAATATATGTTTACAACTGAATGACTAACATATAAATAGATTAACCACGAGTTTGAACTCTAATGCGGTTTTATAACTACCGAGCAGTTTATAAAATCGTCCATCATTCCTTGCAACTGCCCCCTTGAGTAAGGGTGAACAAAAAACCGACCAAACTGCAAACCGACCCACCCCACCCCTTATTTTGACCGACGGAGCCGAACTATTCAAAACCCGAAATTTAATTGGGTTAATTTTTTTCTAACCCAAATATAATGGGTTGGGTCACGGTTCAAATTTTTTTAACCCTTACTAACCCAACCTAACCCGATTTTATAATTATAATATTATTATTTGAAATTTTAATTTATATATCATTATAATACATAATATATTGTAAATAAAATTATAATTTTATGGATAACACACTATAAGTTATTGACTTTAAACTAGAAAAGTACACGATACGTATAATATCCAATAATATTTATCTTCTGTTAAATTATGAGGTACACTTCAATTTTTGATTAAATTTATTTGTAATTTTGACTCCTAAAATATTTAAATAATTTTATTCGAGTTCAATTTATTGCCCCTCACCCGGCCAACCGGACCCGCGTTCACCCCTACCCTTGAGTGCCTGCCATTTGTGCCCATCATATTTGCCAGTTTTCCTTGTCATCCAACTGCTATGACTCATCAAAAATCATCAATAACCATCACCAAGTAATTTGCTACTCAACACTCTAGCTGTTGCTAAGACTATCGCCAGTAGCCCCAGCAGAGCCAGTAGCCCCGATAGCCCCGGTCGCCCCAGCAAACCAGACCGCGCGCACAACTATCGCAAACTAAGAGTCGTCATGCCTAGTCACCTTGGCTGTCACCGAGCGACGTCTCATCCAACTCAGGTTCCCTGACTCATGCTTAGCCAAGAAGTCTTTCAAACCCTCCCACACCACTTAAGTCAATGTCCACGCACTACACTATATATGGCCTCTAGCAACACCCACAAAAAAGTGTAGAAACGGCCTAAAAGTATTACCTAAAGCAAAAAATTAGGCTATGGTTACACTTTATAAAAATTTGGTGGTGTTGGATTTGCTCTTGCTATAATAAGGGTCTATAGTAACACTTTTTGAACCTTTGGTAATATCGGTAAAAGTGTTACAAGAGACCACCTATGGTTACATTTTCAATAGCTATCGTAACATCATGCAGGTGTAATAATAGTATTATAGCAACACACTTAAAGGTCTTGTAACACCGAAAAATATGTTGTAATAAACTCTTTTATAACATTGTATATGCTACTGTAATACTAGAGGATTAAACAGTTCAATCTTTTGGTAACATCTTTATATCTTACTGTAACGTTCCTTTTTTAACACTTTTGTAATTATTGTAACAATTTTTCGTGTTTTTGCCAACATAAAACTTATATACTATTCAAACTAAAAAATGCTATCAAAATTTAAACTCACAAATACAAATACGAAGATCCAACTCAATCAAAATAAAAAAAGTTTTAAATTCATCCAAAAGCCACCGTTTTATCACAGTTCTAATTAAACTAAATAAACAAAGTTCTTACATCAAGTTCCCAAAACTAGTTAATAACATCAAGTTCCCAAAAATTTACCTAAATAGATATTTTCCATTGATCATCACTTGCATATGTTCCTGGTGTTCCATCTGAAATGGAATCAGTCATGTCTGTTAATGCAAGCGCCAAGTCATTTTAGGCAAAAAATTCTTGTGGCGAAAGCCCTTTAACCTGCCAACAACACACAATGTCAATTCAGAAGGTAGTCAAAATCAAAAATTTTAAGCAGAATACATATTCTTCTGAAACCAAGAGTAATAACTTATTTCCCCACAACAAACAATTCAGTCAACAACCAATATAGTTATCCTTTTCATTTTCAGTAGGTAGTCAAACCATTGAGACGTAAATTTTAAATTTATTATGTATAAATAATAAACATGGTAAAATTTATATTACTTGCTCTCATGACATAATCAAGATAGTTTGACTTAAGTTTCGGTAACAAGAAAGTAAAGATTTTACATATATATTAGCCTTATACAATGTAGTGATAGCTTGAAAAGTATGAACCATATTAATGGTGTTGTTTAGACCAAAATACAAATTTTAAACACTAGAAATAGTAAGATGGTAGAAATAGTTGATGATATTAGCAGAAACTATTAGAAGTTCATATCAGAACTTATATCAACGGATGATGATATCAACGGATAATGATATCAACGAATGTTGATGTCAACGGATGATGAAATCAGGATTTCTCACATCAGTTGATCTTCGATAAGGAAAAGGAAACATGAACTCAAGGTGGTGAAGGACTTTATCTTAGAAGCATTGTATTAGGTTTCCTTGTTGTTGATAGAATAAGATTCCTTATACATTGTGTAGCTTTGCTCTATATAAAGAACAGATTAGGTTCATGCTATAAGCATTGCGAACATTGTTATATCTTTCGCATAACCTACCATCTCTCAAGGATATTTGTTCATCCTTTCGAGAGAGTACGTTTATAATCAGTTTTTATCTCTTAATATAAAAACTGTTGATTTTGTTGAAGCTTTGTCGAATTGATTATATTAACTGTATTCACCCCCCTCTACAGTTAATTAATGGCCTAACAATTGGTATTAGAGCTTGCTGTTAACGTACAAATAATTTAAAATCTGAAAATCAATCAACAATGTTGGACAAAGAAGAAGAAACACAGAATCCAAAACCACCACCCTCATCCACATCACATATTACCAGCAACATGAGTAGGTATAAAGAAATCAAGGTGCCAATCTTGAAGATACATGGATATCCAATCTGAAAAGTCAGGATGGCCATATGTTTTGAAGCCACAGATCCTGAATATCTTAACAAGATTTATGGTGGTCCTCGTAAACTAAAGAAGGTAGCTGTTTCTGTTGCAGGAGAACCAGAGAAGATGATAGACAAAGACAGGAAGGACTATACTCCTGAAGATCTCTCATCTATTATGAAGGATGCTAAGGTCAGACACATTATGCACAAAAGTCTTGATAGTGTTATGTCCAATAGAGTTATTGGATGTAAGACAACAAAAGAGATATGAGATGCTTTAGAAGTAAAATGTCAAGGTACAACTGTTATCAAGAAGAACAGGAGGACACTACTTACTCAAGAATATTAGCACTTTGACTCAAGAGACAATGTGTCCTAAACTGAAATCTATGACAGATTACATAACTTGATGAATGACTTATCCCTTGTCGACAAAGAATATAATTTGGAGGTTTCAAACTTGAAGTTCCTACTTGCTCTCCCTGAAAAGTGGGACTTTAAAGTCACATAAATAAGGAATAACTATGAGCTTAATGACACACCTCTAGATGAGATGTATGGAGTTCTGAAAACCCATGAACTAGAGATGGAGCAAAGAAGCAAGGTTGAAGAGAAGCCAAAGGAGAAAGCTAGGAGGAAAAGCTACTCCAAAGGGAAAGCCATGATTGCAAAGTCAGATAGAATCGTCAAATTTTGATAATAACTCAAATACTGATACTGAATCAGATACTAATGGTGATCACAATAACAATGAAGACATGGGTCAAATGGCTGCCTTACAGTTTAAAAGCTTCAAGAAGATGGTCTACAAGAACTTCAAGAAAGGGAGAAGATTTTCCAGAAAAGGTTCCAGTTCCTCAAACTCTGATAAGAGGAACGACAGAAGAAATACTGATTGGAAGGTATCAAGATCTGGAAAACTTGACAAGTCAAAAGAGAGATGTTACAACTATGATGAAATTGGACACTTTGCAGTTGACTGTAGAAAACCCAGAGCTGAGAAGAAACAAGCTTTGATCTCAAAGAAGAGAAACTGGGATGATTCATCAGACTCAGATAGTGGAGTCAATTATACTCTCTTGGAAAAAGCTGATGCCGAGGTCAACAGCCAATATAGTTATCCTTTTCATTTTCAGTAGGTAGTCGAACCATTGAGACGTAAATTTAAAATTTATTATGTATCAATAATAAAAAAGGTCAAATTTATATTGCTTACTCTCATGACATAATCAAGATAGTTTGACTTAAGTTTTGGCAACGAGGAAGTAAATATTTTACATACATATTAGCCTTATACAATGCAGTGACAGCTTAAAAAGTATGAACCATATAAATGGTGTTGTTTAGACCAAAACACAAATTTTATACAATAGAAATAGTAAGATGGTAGAAATAGTTGATGATATCAGCAAAAACTATCAGAAGTTCATATCATAACTTATATCAACGGATGATGATGATATCAACGAATGATGATATCAACGGATAATGATATCAACGGATGTTGATGTCAACGGATGTTGAAATCAGGATTTGTCACATCAGTTGATCTTCGATAAGGAAAAGGAAATAAGAACTCAAGGTGGTGAAGGACTTTATCTTAGAAGCATTGTATTAGGTTTTCATGTTGTTGATAGAGTAAGATTCCTTATACATTGTGTAGCTTTGCTCTATATATAGCACATATTAGGTTCATGCTATAAGCATTATGAACATTATTATATCTTTCGCATAACCTACCAGCTCTCAAGGATATTTGTTTATCCTTTCGAGCGAGTACGTTTGTAATCAGTTTTTATATGTTAATATAAAAACAGTTGATTCTGTTGAAGCTTTGTCGAATTGATTGTATTAACTGTATTCACCCCCCTCTATTAGTTAATTAAGGGCCTAACAATTGGTATTATAGCTTGATGTTATTGTACAAACAATTTAAAATCTGAAAATTAATCAACAATGTCAGACAAAGAAGAAGAAACACATAATCCAAAACCACCACCCCCAGCCACATCACATATTAGCAGCAACAAGAGTAGTTATAAAGCAATCAAGGTGCCACTCCTGAAGATACATGAATATCCAATCTGAAAAGTCATGATGGCCATATGTTTGGAAGCCACAGATCCTGAATATCTAAACAGGATTTATGATGTCCTCGTAAACCAAAGAAGGCAGTTGTTTCTGTTGCAGGAGAACCAGAGAAGATGATAGACAAAGACAGGAAGGAATATACTCCTGAAGATCTCTCATCTATTATGAAGGATACTAAGGTTAGACACATTCCGCACAGCAGTCTTGATAGTGTTATGTCCAGTAGAGTTATTGAATGTAAGACAGCAAAAGAGATATAGGATGCTTTAGAAGTAAAATGTCAAGGTACAACTGTTATCAAGAAGAACAGGAGGACAGTACTGACTCAAGAATATGAGCACTTTGACTCAAGAGATAACGAGTCCTTAACTGAGATCTATGACAATTTTCATAAGTTGATGAATGACTTATCCCTTGTCGACAAAGAATATGATTTGGAGGTTTGAAACTTGAAGTTCCTACTTGCTCTCCCTAAAAAGTGGGACTTTAAAGTCACATTAATAAGGGATAACTATGAGCTTAATGACACACCTCTAGATGAGATCTATATAGTTCTGAAAACCCATGAAGTAGAGATGGAGCAAAGAAGCAAGGTTGAAGAGAAGCCAAAGGAGAAAGCTAGGAGGAAAAGCTACTCCAAAGGGAAAGCCATGATTGCAAAGTCAGATACTGAATCATCAAATTTTGATGATGACTCAAATACTGATACTGAATCAGATACTAACAGTGATCACAACAACAATGAAGACATGGATCAAATGGCTGCTTTACTGGTTAAAAGCTTCAAGAAGATGGTCTACAAGAACTTCAAGAAAGGGAGAAGATTTTCCAGAAAAGGTTCCAGTTCCTCAAACTCTGATAAGAGGAACGATAGAAGAAATACTGATTGGAAGGAATCAAGATCTGGAAAACTTGACAAGTCAAAAGAGAGATGTTACAACTGTGATGGAATTGGATACTTTGTAGCTGATTGCAGAAAACCCAGAGCTGAGAAGAAACAAGCTTTGATCTCAAAAAAGAGAAACTGGGATGATTCATCAGATACAGATGATGGAATCAATTATCCTCTCATGGCAAAAGCTGATGTTGAGGTCAACAACCAATATTGTTATCCTTTTCATTTTCAGTAGGTAGTTGAACCATTGAGACATAAATTTTAAATTTATTATGTATCAATAATAAACATGGTCAAATTTATATTGCTTGCTCTCATGACATAATCAAGATAGTTTGACTTAAGTTTCGGCAACGAGGAAGTAAAGATTTTACACACACATTAGCCTTATACAATGCAGTGACAGCTTGAAAAGTATGAACCATATAAATGGTGCTGTTTAGACCAAAATACAAATTTTAAACACTAGAAATAGTAAGATGGTAGAAATAGTTGATGATATCAGCAGAAACTATCAAAAGTTCATATCAGAACTTATATCAATGGATGATCATGATATCAACGGATGATGATATAAACGCATAATGATATCAACAGATGTAGATGTCAACGGATGATGAAATCAGGATTTCTCACATCAGTTGATCTTCGATAAGGAAAAGGAAACATGAATTCAAGGCGGTGAAGGACTTTATCTTAGAAGCATTGTATTAGGTTTACTTTTTGTTGATAGAATAAGATTCCTTATACATTGTGTAGCTTTGCTCTATATAAAGCACAAATTAGGTTCATGCTATAAGCATTGCGAACATTGTTATATCTTTCGCATAACCTACCAGCTCTCAAGGATATTTGTTCATTCTTTTGAGCGAGTACGTTTGTAATCAGTTTTTATCTTTTAATATAAAAACTGTTGATTCTGTTGAAGCTTTGTCGAATTAATTATATTAACTGTATTCACCCCTCTCTACAGCTAATTAAGGGACTAACAATTGGAATTAGAGCTTCATGTTAATGTACAAATAATTTAAAATCTAAAAATTAATCAACAATTTCGGACAAAGAAGAAGAAATACCGAATCCAAAACCACCACCCTCAGCGACATCACATATTAGCAGCAACATGAGTAGGTATAAAGCAATCAAGGTGCCAATCCTGAAGATACATGAATATCCAATCTGAAAAGTCAGAATGGCCATATGTTTGGAAGCCACAGATCCTGAATATCTAAACATGATTTGTGATGGTCCTCCTAAACCAAAGAAGGCAGCTATTTCTGTTGCAGGAGAACCAGAGAAGATGATAGAAAAAGGCAGGAAGGATTATACTCCCGAAGATCTCTAATTAATTATGAAGGATGCTAAGGTCAGACACATTCTGCACAGCAGTCTTGATAGTGTTATTTCCAATAGAGTTATTGGAAATAAGACAACAAAAGAGATATAGGATGCTTTAGAAGTAAACGTTCAAGGTACAACTGCTATAAAAAAGAAGAGGAGGACAATACTTACTCAAGAATATGAGCACTTTGACTCAAGAGACAATGAGTCCTTAACTGAGATCTATGATAGATTTCATAAGTTGATGAATGAATTATCCCTTGTCGACAAAGAATATGATTTGGAGGTTTCAAACTTGAAGTTCCTACTTGCTCTCCCTGAAAAGTGGGACTTTAAAGTTACATCGATAAGGGATAACTATGAGCTTAATAACACACCTCTAGATGAGATCTATGAAGTTCTTAAAACCTATGAACTAGAGATGGAGCAAATAAGCAAGGTTGAAGAGAAGCCAAAGGAGAAAGCTAGGAGGAAAAGCTACTCCAAAGGGAAAGCCATGATTACAAAGTCAGATACTGAATCATCAAATTTTGATGATGACTCAAATACTGATACTGAATCAGATACTAACAGTGATCACAACAACAATGAAGACATGGATCAAATGGCTGCCTAACTGGTTAAAAGCTTCAAGAAGATGGTCTACAAGAACTTCAAGAAAGGGAGAAGATTTTCCAGAAAAGGTTCCAGTTCCTCAAACTCTGATAAGAGGAACGACAGAAGAAATACAGATTAGAAGGAATCAAGATCTGGAAAACTTGACAAGTCAAAAGAGAGATGTTACAACTGTGATAGAATTGGACACTTTGCAGCTGACTGCAAAAAACCAGGAGCTGAGAAGAAACAAGCTTTGAACTCAAAGAAGAGAAACTGGGATGATTCATCAGATTCAGATGATGGAGTCAATTATGCTCTCATGGCAAAAGCTGATGCTGAGGTCAACAACCAATATAGTTATCCTTTTCATTTTCAGTAGGTAGTCGAACCATTGAGACGTAAATTTTAAATTTATTATGTATCAATAATAAACATGGTCAAATTTATATTGCTTGCTCTAATGACATAATCAAGATAGTTTGACTTAAGTTTCGGCAACGAGGAAGTAAAGATTTTACATACAAATTATCCTTATACAATGCAGTGACACCTTGAAAAGTATGAACCATATAAATGGTGCTGTTTAGACCAAAATACAAATTTTAAACACTAGAAATAGTAAGATGGTAGAAATAGTTGATGATATCAGCAGAAACTATCAGAAGTTCATGTCGGAACTTATATCAACGGATGATGATGATATCAACGGATGATGATATCAACGGATAATGATATCAACGGATGTTGATGTCAACGGATGATGAAATCAGGATTTCTCACATTAGTTGATCTTCAAAAAGGAAAAGGAAACAGGAACTCAAGGCGGTGAAGGACTTTATCTTAAAAGTATTGTATTTGGTTTCCTTATTGTTGATAGATTAAGATTCCTTATACATTGTGTTACTTTGCTCTATATAAAGCACATATTAGGTTCATGCTATAAGCATTGCGAACATTGTTATATCTTTCGCATAACCTACCAGCTCTCAAGGATATTTGTTCATCCTTTCGAGCGAGTACGTTTGTAATCAGTTTTTATCTAGTTAATATAAAAACTGTTGATTCTGTTGAAGCTTTGTCAAATTGATTGTATTAACTGTATTCACCCACCTCTATAGTTAATTAAGGGCCTAACAATTGGTATATGATCTTGCTGTTAACGTACAAATAATTTAAGATTTGAAAATCAATTAACAATGTCGGACAAAGAAGAAGAACACAGAATCCAAAACCACCACCCTCAGCCACATCACATATTAGCAGCAACATGAGTAGGTATAAAGCAATCAAGGTGCCAATCCTAAAGATACATGAATATCCAATCTGGAAAGTCAGGATGGCCATATGTTTGGAAGCCATAGATCCTGAATATCTAAACATGATTTATGATGGTCCTCGTAAACCAAAGAAGGCAGCTGTTTCTGTTCCAGGAGAACCAGAGAAGATGATAGACAAAGACAGGAAGGATTATACTCCTGAAGATCTCTCATCTATTATGAAGGATGCTAAGGTCAAACATATTCTGCACAACAGTCTTGATAGTGTTATATCCAATAGAGTTATTGGATGTAAGACAACAAAAGAGATATGGGATGCTTTAGAAGTAAAATGTCAAGGTATAACTGCTATCAAGAAGAACAGGAGGACAGTACTTACTCAAGAATATGAGCACTTTGACTCAAGAGACAATGAGTCCTTAACTGAGATCTATGACAAATTTCATAAGTTGATGAATGACTTATCCCTTGTCGACAAAGAATATGATTTGGAGGTTTCAAACTTGAAGTTCCTACTTGCTCTCCCTGAAAAGTGGGACTTTAAAGTCACATCAATAAGGGATAACTATGAGCTTAATGGCACACCTCCAGATGAGATCTATGGAGTTCTGAAAACCCATGAACTAGAGATGGAGCAAAGAAGCAAGGTTGTAGAGAAGCCAAAGGAGAAAGCTAGGAGGAAAAACTACTCCAAAGGGAAAGCCATGATTGCAAAGTCAGATACTGAATCATCAAATTTTGATGATGACTCAAATACTGATACTTAATCAGATACTAACAGCGATCACAACAACAATGAAGACATGGATCAAATGGATGCCTTACTAGTTAAAATCTTCAAGAAGATGGTCTACAAGAACTTCAAGAAAGGGAGAAGATTTTCCAGAAAAGGTTCCATTTCCTCAAACTCTGATAAGAGGAACGACAAAAGAAATACTGATTGAAAGGAATCAAGATCTGGAAAACTTGACAAGTCAAAAGAGAGATGTTACAACGGTGATGGAATTGGACACTTTGCAGCTGACTGCAAAAAACCAGAGCTGAGAAGAAACAAGGTTTGATCTCAAAGAAGAGAAACTGGGATGATTCATCAGATTCATATGATGGAGTCAATTATGCTCTTATGGCAAAAGCTGATAGTAGGTAGTCGAACCATTGAGACGTAAATTTTTAATTTATTATGTATCAATAATAAACATGGTCAAATTTATATTGCTTGCTCTCATGACATAATCAAGATAATTTGACTTATGTTTCGACAACGAGGAAGTAAAGATTTTACATACACATTAGCCTTATACAATGCAGTGACAGCTTGAAAAGTATGAACCATATAAATGGTGTTGTTTAGACCAAAATACAAATTTTAAACACTAGAAATAGTAAGATGGTAGAAATAGTTGATGATATCAACAGAAACTATCAGAAGTTCATATCAGAATTTATACCAACGGGTGATGATTATATCAACAGATGATGATATCAACGTATAATGATATCAACAGATGTTGATGTCAACGGATGATGAAATCAGGATTTCTCACATCAGTTGATCTTCGATAAGGAAAAGGAAACAGGAACTCAAGGCGGTGAAGGACTTTATCTTAGAAGTATTGTATTAGGTTTCCTTGTTGATATATAGCTTTTCTCTATATAAAGCACAAATTAGGTTCATGCTATAAGCATTGCGAACATTGTTATATCTTTTTCACATAACCTACCAGCTCTCAAGGATATTTGTTCATCCTTTCGAGCGAGTACGTTTGTAATAAGTTTTTATTTGTTAATATAAAAACTGTTAATTATGTTAAAGCTTTGTCAAATTGATTATATTAACTGTATTCACCCCCCTCTACAGTTAATTAAGGGCCTAACAATTGGTATCAGAGCTTGCTATAAACGCATAAATAATTTAAGATCTGAATTAATCAATAATGTCGGACAAAGAAGAAGAAACATAGAATCCAAAAGCACCACCCTCATCCACATCACATATTAGCAGCAACATGAGTATGTATAAAGCAATCAAGGTGCCAATCCTGAAGATACATGAATATCCAATCTGGAAAGTCAGGATGACCATATGTTTGGAAGCCACAGATCCTGAATATCTAAACAGGATATATGATGGTCCTCGTAAACCAAAGAAGGCATCTGTTTCTGTTGCAGGAGAACCAGAGAAGATGATAGACGAAGACATGTTGGACTATACTCCTGAAGATCTCTCATATATTATGAAGGATGCTAAGGTCAGACATACTCTGCACAGCAGTCTTGATTGTGTTATGTCTAATAGATTTATTGGATGTAAGACATCAAAAGAGATATAGGTAGCTTTAGAAGTAAAATGTCAAGGTACAACTGCTATCAAGAAGAACAGGAGGACAATACTTACTCAAGAATATGAGCACTTTGACTCAAGAGACAATGAGTCCTTAACTGAGATCTATGACAGATTTCATAATTTGATGAATGACTTATCCCTTGTCGATAAAGAATATGATTTGGAGGTTTCAAACTTGAAGTTCCTACTTGCTCTCCCTGAAAAGCGGGACTTTAAAGTCACATCAATAAGGGATAACTATGAGGTTAATGGCACACCTCTAGATGAGATCTATGGAGTCTTTAAAACCCATGAACTAGCGATGGAGCAAATAAGCAAGGTTGAAGAGAAGCCAAAGGAGAAAGCTAGGAGGAAAAGCTACTCTAAAGGGAAAGTCATGATTGCAAAGTCAGATACTGAATCATCAAATTTTGATGATGACTCAAATACTGATACTGAATCAGATACTAACAGTGATCACAACAATAATGAAGACATGGATCAAATGGAGGCCTTACTAGTTAAAAGCTTCAAGAAGATGGTCTACAAGAACTTCAAGAAAGGGAGAAGATTTTCCAGAAAAGGTTCCAGTTCTTCAAACTCTGATAAGAGGAACGACAGAAGAAATACTGATTGGAAGGAATCAAGATCTGGAAAACTTGACAAGTCAAAAGAGAGATTTTACAACTGTGATGGAATTAGGCACTTTGCAGCTGACTGCAAAAAACCCAGAGCTGAGAAGAAACAAGCTTTGATCTCAAAGAAGAGAAACTGGGATGATTCATCAGATTCAGATGATGGAGTCAATTATGCTCTCATGGCAAAAGCTGATGCTGAGGTTGATAATGATGAATTAAAGGTACCACAGACTACTCTTGCTTTTGATATTGATGATATCTATGAGTTAAGATTATTTCTTAAGTTTCTGCATGTTAGTTATATGGATCAAACCTTAGAGAATAATATAATCAAGAGTGAAAACTATGAGTTAAAGAAAATAAATGATCACCTAGAATATGAGTTGTTTTCCATACTAGAAATTCAGAAAGAGAGAGATAATGTTGTTTATGTTAAAGAAAAATTATTAGAAAAACATGCTTATCTAGAGAATGAGTTAGCTAAAGAAAGCGAAGTTATTAAATTTTAGACTAACTCAGGAAAGACAACTCAGGAAATTTTAGAGAATGGCTGTTGGGGATCAGGATTAGGATATTCTGCTAGATCTAATTCTGATAAGAAAATTGGAAAAGAAACTGAGAAAACAGAACCAATAAAAATTGTTAACAAGGTCAAACTGAATAAGGTTCAAATAAAGACCATTAATTTTAATCCAAGTGATAATTCTGTAAGTTAATCCATGAGGAAGGTACAACCTGAAAGGCATATGTCATAGCCTATTTGTTTATTCGAGGATTTAACTCAACTCAAATAAGAATGTAATAAGTAAATAGTGGATCTACCGTCAAAGAGATCTCGCAAAGTAATATATGTCAAAGGATTCAGAAACAAGGTTCATCTACAGACTTGAGGAATTAATTCACTGGAAGAAGTTCAAGAAATTGATCAAGCCTCAGTGATATAAATCAAGGTTGTGGATTTAATCAAGTGACAGAGATCTTGTCAGGGTATCAAAGAATTACAAGGATTTAATCTAAAGAAAATCAATTATCAAAGTCAAGACATGAAGAAACGTCACGGAAGTTAGTCACTCATGAACCAGACAGTACATCGAGTGTCAACATTGAAGTGGTGGAATTGATTCATAATTTTCAGTGATTTTCAGAAGATTTGTAGAAGAATGGTTGCTGCTCAAGATTAGTATTAATTCTCTATTAATTAATTAGGTCATATAATTTAATTAAGAAAATAAATTATATCTGCAAAGATTAATTTATTGATTAATTGAATTAATTGGTTAATTAATTCTGAATTAATATTATGCATTTTTCAGAAATGATTTTGAATTAATATCCAAAATTAAATCAGCAAGACAAATATTTGAACTGGTATGACAATTGGATTGTCATACCGAAAGTCTTTCCAAGCCATTTTCAATAGTCTCACCGAAAGTTACACTGGGAGGAGGATTGTCTTGCTAGTTCATTCTGATAGTCTTGCTAGTTCATTCTGATAGTCTTGCTAGTTCATTTGATTGTCATACCGAAAGTCTTGCTGAGCTAACAGGATTGTCTTGCCAGTTCATTTCAGTTCTGTTGAATGAATTAAAAAGAAGAAAAGCAGCAGAAAACAATATACAGAACACAAGTCAACAAACAAGAACTCAGCAGAAAAGAGAAGCAAAATATTTCATTCTTCATCTGCAAACTTCAAGATCATAATTTCTAGTTTGTAAAGTTAAATCCAATCAACTAGAAATCATTCTCTTGTTCTTGTGTAACTATCTAGCGGATCAAAATCCCTAGAACTTAATCTCAAATTGCGTTTAGCATTTGATTTTTTTTATTGCAAAAATAGAAAAAGTTCATGTCGAATTTATTCTAGATTTGTGATAATTAATTTGATATTAATTCCTTGTAATCGATATCGTTGTTGTAACACCTTTCAAGTTTAATAATATTCTTATTTAACTTGAATTTTGTTTCACATTTTTATTCCGTATTTAATTCGATTATTCGGTACTGTTTGTATTCAACCCCCCTTCTACAAACACATTGGGACCTAACACAATCTCAGCACCTAGATCAAATTAATTACTGATAAGATTGAACAGATTCACACAAAGTCAGTAAATATTGGTTCAATGACTCAAAAATAGCTTAAGCAAAAGCTGAAGGACTTACACATGAAAGACAAGAGGAAAAGGCCTAGGAAAAATAAGAATGACAAGGTAGGTGTTAATAAGAATGGAAACTATGTAACTCCTCCTAATGCATCTAGAAAGGCCTGTTCAAACTGTGGTAACACTAATCATCTTTCTAATTCTTGCAAGAAGAATAAAAAGATAAATACTCTTTCTTCCAAATCAGAGTTTAGGAATAGAACAGTTAGATATAAACCATAGAGTCCTTGTTTTCATTGTGGTAGTGTTTGGCACTCTATTTATACATATAAAGAGTATCACAGTTTATATTATGATTATTATAAATTGAAACCCTATTTATTTAAAGCAAAATCTGTTTCCGCATGTATAAAACTGATAGTAAGAATGTTAACATAAACTCTGATAAAAAGTCTTCTGCTTGCATATGTTAACAAACTTAAAGAGGCCAAATGATCCAAGCAAGTCTGGGTCCTTAAAAACACTAATTGATTCAAATTATTGATTATAAGGTAACAGAAGGAATACTCTAGTCTTGGACAGTGAATGCTCAGAACACATGACTGGTTATAAATCTCTGCTATCAGAATTTGAGGAAAAGGTTGGCCCGAGTGTTTCTTATGGAGATGGAAACTTAGGAAAAATATTGGGATATGGAAAAATCAAAATTGGAGATGTCATCATTGAAAATATAGCTCTAGTTGCAGGACTGAAGGATAATCTGATCAGTGCGAGTCAAATATGTGACAGAGGTTATCATGTCAAATTTTATGAGGAGCATTGTGAAATTGTCAGTAAGTCTGATAGCAAGATTGCATTGACTGGTGTAAGACATGGTAGTTTATATGAAGCCAAGGTCTCTACAAGTACTAATAAATCAGAAGTTTGTCTACTGAGTAGAGCATCCGTGGAAGACAGCTGGAATTGGCATAAAAGACTTTCTCACCTCAACTTCAACAATATCAATGAACTTGTGAGGAAAGATCTTGTGAGAGGATTGCCCCATGCAGTTTTACTCCTGATGTCTTATATGACTCATGCCAGAAAGCCAAGCAAAGGAAATCTTCTTTCAAGAGTAAAACTGAATTTTCAATTCTTGAACCATATCATCTACTTCATATTGATCTCTTTGATCCAGTGAATGTTATGTCAATTTCCAAGAAGAGGTATGCACTCGTAATTGTTGATGAATATACAAGATACACATAGGTGTATATTCTGTACACCAAGGATGAATCTCCATCCATTCTTCTTGATCATGTGAGGGAGCTGGAAAAAGGATCAACATACAAAGTGAAGATCATCAGAAGTGATAATGAAACTGAATTCAAGAATAGCTCTATGGAAGAGTTCTGCAAACTCAAGGGGATAAAACAAGAGTTTTCTGCTCCTAGAACTCCACAACAAAATGGAGTTGTTGATAGAAAGAATAGAACTCTTATAGAAGCTGCATGAACCATACTAGAAGAAGCAAGATTGCCTACCTACTTTTGAGATGAGGCTGTGCAAAATGCTTGCTTTACACAAAATGCAACGTTGATCAACAGGCATGGAAAAACACCATTTGAGATGGTGAAGGAAAAGAAGCCAAATTTGAAGTACTTTCATATTTTTGGTTGTAAGTGTTTTGTTCTCAAAACTCATATGGAGCAGCTGACCAAGTTTGATCTAAAAGCTGATGAAGGAATTTTTGTGGGATATCCATTGTTCATAAAAGCCTTCAGAGATTACAATATGAGAGCAAGAACAGTCATGGAATCTATACATGTATCTTTTGATGATAAAAAGATAACAGGTCTAGAAGATACAGATGACCATGAAAATTGAGATTTGAAAATAAAGTACCTTATGCTGAACTTTTAAGTCCTGACCCTGATATAGTAAATCCTGATATCCCTCAAAGCTCCGAGGTTCCACAGAACAATGGAAATTCTTATAACACTGAAGCATATGTTGAGGTAGAGCAACATAACTCAAATTCAGAGACTATTACAAGTGATTCAACTCAAGAAACATCAATAGAAAGATCATCAGACTCATCTTCTTTAAATTCTGATGAGTCAAATACTGATAACAATGGGAACACTGATTTAGGGGGAACATCAAGAAATAATAGTGGTACTAATCAAAGAAATAACAGAGAGTGCATGGATCAAGGGGAGGTTCGTCTTCAAGGAGTTAACTTCCATCTGCAAGAAAATGGTCTAAGTCACACACACTTGACTTAATTATTGGAAACCCTGACAGTGGTGTAAGAACAAGAAAAGCCACTCAGAATGAATGTCTCTATCATTTTTTTCTATCTCAAACTGAATCTAAGAAGGTTGAAGAAGCTCTGTACGATGCTGACTGGGTCACAACAATGCAAGAGGAGCTCAATAAATTTGAAAGGAACAAAGTTTGGACTCTTGTGCCAAGACCAAAGAACAGATCTATAGTAGGCACAAAGTGGGTGTTCATAAACAAAACTGACAGTGAGGGCATTATCACATGGAATAAAGCAAGACTGGTTGCAAAGGGTTATTCATAGCAAGAAATCATTGATTATGATGAAATATTTGCTCCAGTTGCAAGGCTTGAGGCAATTAGAATCTTTTTTGCCTATGTTGCTCACAAGAAGTTTAAGGTGTTCCAAATGGATGTGAAGAGTGCATTTTTTAATGGAGAACTCGAAGAGGAATTTTATGTTGAACAACCTCCAGGGTTCATTGATCCTCCAAAGTATCCAAATCATGTCTACTTACTGGATAAATCACTCTATGGACTGAAGCAAGCTCCAAGGGCCTGGTATGAAACACTTGCTCTATTTATGCTAGAGAGTGGTTTTATAAGAGGTACAATTGACAAAACTCTCTTTTATAAATACCATGGTAATGACTTGTTATTAGTATAGATATATGTTGATGATATCATTTTTGGATCTACTAATGAAAAACTTTGTGAGAGATTTGCAAAGCTATTGCAGTCCAGGTATCAAATGAGTATGATGGGAGAATTAAGTTATTTTCTGGGGTTACAAGTTAAACAGGCTGATGAAGGAATCTTCATAAATCAATCTAAATACACCGGGAATCTACTCCAAAAATTTGGGATGCAAGACTGCTCAACTGCATCAACTCCCATGTCCATTGCAACCAAGTTAGATTTAAATACTGGTTTTTTAGTAGATATAACTAACTACAGAGGTATGATTGACTCACTCCTATATCTGACTGCTAGTAGACATGATATCATGTATGCTACCTGTCTCTGTGCAAGGTTCCAAGCTGATCCTAGAGAACCACATATATTAGTTGTGAAGAGAATTTTTAAGTATCTCAAAGGCACCATGAATCTGGGATTATGGTATCCTAGAGATTCAGACTTTAAGTTAATTGGATATTCAGATGCTGATTTTGCAGGATGCAAAATAGACAGAAAAAGCTCTTCTGGAAGCTGCCAATTTCTAGGTGGCAGACTGGTTTCTTGGTATAGCAAGAAATAAAAGTCAATTTCCACATCAACTGCAGAAGCAGAATACATTGCTGCAGGAAGCTGATGTGCTCAGTATCTATGGATGAAGAATCAGTTACTGGATTATGGGTTAGACTATTCTTCTATTCCTATATATTATGATAATCAAAGTGCTACTGCAATGACAGGAAATCCAGTACAACATTCAATGACTAAACACATCAGCATCAGGTACCATTTCATAAGGGAACATGTGAAAGCAGGTACAGTGGAATTGGTCTTTGTTCAAACAGATAGTAAGTAGCAGATATATTCGCCAAGCCTCTCTGTGAAGCTACTTTTACAAGACTGGTGAATGAATTGGGAATGATATCAGGACAATTCTCAAACTCTGATAATTAAGACTGCTGGTATTATTGAAGCATGGTATCTTGTTATGTGTCAATACTTGTTAGATACTAATTATTGTGCTAAATGTTGATACCATGATAACATGCATTTATCTTCTATGATCTTATGTGAAAACTGCATGTTGAACTACTGATTATGCGTACATACTATGTTATCAGTTAAACTTGCTTTGACTAATAGTTTCTGTCAGTAGTTGTTAAATCTAATATTGGTCAAACCAGTTTTGACTGATAAATCCTGATAGTTGTGATTACATACTGATAATGGTCAAACTTTGATTGACTATTTTTATGAAGATATTGCTTTAGTCAGTATTGTAATTGCATGGTTGAAGTTAGCCACAGATGGGCAATTTTTCATAGTTATAGATGTTTACACGTTGAATAAGGATATGAAACACGTTCGTTTAATGCATAACTTTATTCTCGGGAACTGTGCATGTAGTAACACACATTTACATGATTAATTTTACAGTCAATCATTTATTGCCATGTGTCCCATTAAACTGAATTGTGACTAAATTAGTGGAGATAAGTGTTGTATAAAATCAATTTTTAATATTAGATAATACTTTACTTATTTTCATTATTTTCTCTCTGCTACTTTACCCTTCTCAAAGCCGTAAACTCTGAAACCCTAAACACTGTTCGTAAATATTTCTTGAAAAATTAATCATGACTTCACCTGTTGCTTTTAAATCATTTGATTATGGTGGTGCAAAGTTTGTAACTAATAATTATTCAGCCATCCTGACTAACAACAGTGTGAAAGTTGATTTTCATATTTTTCAGGACTTTCTTAGATCCAGTGAGATTGGGTTTGCTCTCATAGCTCCAACCATAATCTTTGGTGACCAGGTGCTTGCTATCTGGAGGACTGGAGTATTTGATGATGGAGGAGCTAATGGATCTCCAAGCCTTGTATTTGAATTTGACAATACAACAAGGATTGTAACTCCTCAAACTGTAAGGTATGCATTACAGTTGCCTACTCATACCTCTTACACAAGTCTGATAGGTGATACTGAGATGAGGAGATTCTTTACTGAGATTGGCTATGACAAGGATTTGAAGAACCTTGGTAAACTAAAAAGGAATGGGCTAAGGAAGGAATGTAGTTTTTCTTTGATTGCATCACAAAGGCCTTCAACAACAAATCTTCAAATTTTGATGCCTTGCCCATTATGACACATCAGATAGTGTACTCTCTAATTCATGGTTCACATTATGATTATGGTAGAGTAGTTTTATCTTTTATTGGTGATAGGATAAATGTTGATATAAATATATTATATTATGCTAGATTCTGTCTTTTGATTTTCAATGTTTATTTTCCTGATACCCCTATCCCCTCTAATCAAATAGTGTCGGTGTTTAAGTTGACAAAAAAGGCTTTTTACGATTTAATTTCACAAGATGAAAATCGGTTGAATTTAGCTCATTTGAGGTTACCACTAGTTACAACAATCTTGCTTTTAGCAAGGCTTCCTGAGACTTATGGTTTGCTTAATAGTCAGAGTGCTAAGCTGCAGGAAATCACCATTGGAAACCCCCCTGTAGCTCACCCCAACACAACAACTCAAACACAAATCCAAACATAAACTCAACCACCAGAACAATCTCAAACAGAACCCACCTCAAGTGTCTCTCAAAAGACACTTGTTGTAAAAAGAAAGAAAGAATTGGCTACAAGAGCTACAAATCCTACTGTAGCTAAGTCAAAAGATGAAGCATCTCAAGTTCCTCATTCTTCAAAACCTTCAAAAATTGTAAAGAGGAAACTTGTACTTGCTGGATTAGAATCAGATACAGATGAGGACAATGCTAACTTATCTTCCAGATTTTAAAACCTTTCATCTGATTCTTCTCCAAGACCAGTTGTTCCATCAACTGAAAAAGACACAGCTGCTGATACTAGTGCAAATCCCAGACTAAAGAAAAGAAGATTGGTCAAAGCCTATTACAATCAGCACTTGCTCCAGATTAAACAGGAAATTGCTGAGGAGACACAGAGTGCATCAAATCCAAATTATGACATCCAGTCTACTGCTGAGGCATTTGTAGAACTGTCTGAAACTCCAGTCATGCAATATCACAAGAGAGCGAGGGAAGTCTCTCATGAGCAAGTAGAAGCTGGTGTCAAGAGGCTACAAGGGAAATGACTTTTCCTTGGATCAAGCACAAAAGAACCTGTATCTCAAAGGGGTATAAAAGCTACATCTCCTGATCCAATCCCACAAGAACCTGCACTTCAAAGTGGTGCAGTAGATATTGAAGAACAAGAGCCTCTGATTGAAACTGCTCAGGAGTCTATTACTGTAATTATGGAGAAGAGTACACAAGAACCTGGTTGTCAAAGTCATCCAGCAACTCCTGATTCTCCAGCTACACAAGAACCATTGCATCAAAGTTGCAATGCAAGCCTTACTACTATTGTAGTGACTCTTATTATAGATGCTAAAAGCAGAATTCATTCGTCTTAGTTGTCTACTGATGCTTTGTTAGTAATACCACTGAATGTTCGCACGGAAGCTGCTTATTCAGATTCACAAGGTATAAATATTGTTATTACTTTATCAATATTTATTCTAAATACTGATTATTCTTTTCAACATTTATTTTTCATGATATAAATCTGTTGGTATGATTATTGCTAGACCTTATTTAAGGACTGCCTCTAGTTATATGACCACATATCACCCTTCTTTAGTTAATTCTATAGGAATATCTTTCTGAGCTTTTCTGTGAGATGTGTGAAAAGATTGAGACAAAAACAGAATTTAAGAGAGGCATGATCCTTTCTGGAAAAAGGAGAGGTAGATGAGAGATAGGATTTAGTAATCCTTTTGAGGAAGCTCTGATTATTAAAAGTCATGAGATGTGTGGAGTGAGTAGTGAGACTACTTTAAAAGAATAGAGAGAATGAGTTTTACTTGATATATGATTGCAGGTGCACAGAGTACTAAAGAAACAGATGCTGAACAACAGTCTGTTGAACCTCAACTAAACTATGATGTACCAAGTGTTGTTAATCTCCCTGCAAGTATAAGTAATGCCACTTTCTTGCGGTCCATACATTCTACTATTCCACCACATGAGACAATCATTGTTTTTGTTGAAAAATAGTCCATTTACTCTACTTTTCCATCACCTGATAGAATCCCTCTTGTTGCTAAAGATGAAGTAGCACAACAGTCCATTCATAAAGTTTCATCCATTTCAGAATCACCACAACATGTTACAGGAACCGAGGTTCTGGAAGTATCTTTTGAAGCTCCAATTCATTTATCTACAATACTTAAAGATATGGACTTAACTGCTGAAGGTATGGAAGCTTCTGAAGCTGCTGGATCACATACTGCACCAATTTTTAATTCTATTCTACATGCTGAAGCTGATGATGAAGTTCAGTAATTAGTGCAAAATCCAGTTGCTATTGAAGAATCTAATGACGGTGAAAAAGCTAATATTTCTAATGTTATTATAGATCCTGAGGATGAACTTTTCTTCCCTGAAGATATGCCTATGCATGTGAGATGACAGAAAATGAAAGAGTTAGATGCTAAGAAAGACAAGGATTATTTTAATAATCTCTGGAATGCTCGTTGAAAAGATGATACATATCATATTTCCAAAACAAAAGTTGTTACAAATCTGGAAACAGCAGAACAGAAGATTAAAGATCCTGATATGTTGAATCATCTGAAAGCATCAACTTTAGTTATCAGATCAATCAGATCAAAGAATCATTGATTTCTTCAAAGCTGACTACTCATCGGGAAATTCAGAAACAAATTGCACCAAGAGTTCAGACAAACTGCAATTGAAGCCAGTCAAGCTAGATTGGAAGCTAAACAAGCTCAAATGTCTGATCAACTTACAGAAGTACAGAATTCAATGAAGCTGATTCTTTCTCTACTGCTTGGTGATGATGCCAAAAAGGGGGAGAAAATTGTTAAATCTAAATGCAAACAACTGACATTGACAAATACTGATGATGAAAATCCTGATGGAGGTAATAAAGGGATAAAAGGATGGTGAAAGGAGAAAAGATGAAGAGCTAGTTGGAGTTAGTGGTTCATCAAAAGCAATCACTAGATTTCAGTCTAGACAAGGTGGAGAGAGTAAGAGGAATGAAAGAAGAGCAGAAGATTTGACTATGACTACAACAATACAACAATCTTTACAAGTCACAACTGCTGCTAATGAAGACCAAGGTATTCTGGAGATAGAAGCTGGTGCTGAAGCAAGTCAATATCTTCAAACTCTGAAAGTAAAAGGAAGGAATACAACTCTATTCTACAAGGATTCAAAGATGTAAGCATTTGACTCTGAGGTTAGTAGAAGAATATTTGAAAGAGACAATCCTAGAGTTGATCTTGAACAACTAAGGCAAATGGAGGAAGACTTCAAGAAATATATAAAGACAACAAATGCTGATATTGCTGTTATAAGGGAAATCAGTCAGACTGAAGATGAAAGATCTCTCAGATCACAAGTTATTGTAACTGCTGATAAGAAGCTTAAAGGTAAAGAGAAGATAGGAGAGAAGTCAAAGATTTTAAAGTCTAATGCCAAAAATATTCAAAGAAGAAATCAATATCTAAGGAAACTAAATCTCAAATACTGATAGATCCAACCTATACAGTAGTACAAACTCATAAAATTGAAGAAAAATGTGAAGAAGAAGAAGAAATCAGTCAAGCTCACCAAAGAAGGAAGATTTATGGAGCTGACTGGGCTGATAAACAGAAATTAACCTTTGACATTGCTCAAGTTAAGGAAGAAGCTTTTATTCAGAAGGAAGAGTAAAGTCTGATATTCATTGAAGCAAGAATGAATATGCTTACTTGATTCCTGCATTTAGATATTTTTGACATCATCAATTAGAACTTGTACATATTGCCATCATGCACAAGTTGGGGGAGATTATTAGATATAATTGATGATATTGTTAGTGTTTGTGCCCTAGAGAAAATACTATGATGTTTTAGTTTAAGATATTAGGATTATTAATGTTTATGTTCTATCAATTATTCCCTTTATAATTTATTAATTCTTAATTTACTGCGATATAAATGTTAGATTAATAAATGTCCTTGAAATATGATATGCAATTCTATATCTCTAAGTACGTGACTTAGAAATGAGATTATGAGAATAGTGTCAATACTCCTAAAGGTCCCTAGTCGAGTATTATTATTAAGGGACAATAATAATGCATTAAAACTTGTGTGCTTGTTGACTGATGATCACATCTCATTGATCATATATATGATGATACTAAAGTCAAAAACGCAGGCAGGTGTATATGTACATGATGCTGGACAGACCCAATGTGAGATTCTACATGTCTGTTATGTCATAAATAATTCTCACATTGATAATGATGTAATGGTCCTTAGACCTGAAGTCATTATATTTCTATATGAGAATTAATATACATTGATTCCATTAAAAGTTGTCCTTGACCGGGTAATGATAAAAGTGGAAATTGGGTATATTATGAATCGTATGAGAAATATGAATGATGTAGATGGGATTTAACCCTCCTATTTTAGGAGTGATATTATTGGCCTCTTATGTGAGCTAGACTATGAAATGCGTGGCCACGCTCAAATGTTGATTTGATATGATAGTCTACTCATTGATCAAGGAAACCTGGATTAAACATTGATGATGATGCCACATTACATGCCTCTAGTTTAATCTATAATATTTGGTTAAAGGGATTATATTACATTGTACATTATTCACGAAAGGTTTAATCGATCACCGATTTAATTATTATTACTTGGGCAGCAATGATGTATTACTAGATGCCGCTCATTGTTTACGATTTTAAATTAGATTTAAAATTCGTTGCCAACGTAATAATAACCTATAGGGTCATACACAAAGAATACTTGAAGGATTATTTAATTTAAATTGAATTTAAATTAAATTAAAGTAATTTGAAATATTTATAATATTAATTAAGTTTGACTTAATTAATTAGATAAATAATGATATTCGAATATACTAATATTAATTATGAAATTTATTTGTTAAATAATTACGTGAGACTTAATTATAATGAAAACAAGAATTTCAAATTAATAATAAATCCTAATTAGTTAAGAGTTATAATTCATTTTTCTACTCTCTATATAATATCTCTTGCGTGGCTGATTTTTGGGAGAGAAAAAAAAGACTTTTACTAAAACTTTAGCCACCAAGAGAGAAGATGGAGAGATCAAGAAGAAACGAGTTTATGCCAGTACATATCCAATCATTGAGTTCAAGCATTCGTGTAGATACCGATAGAGCGTAGATCGCGATAGCAGGATGCGTGGTGATTGAACAAGCTTTGGATCTGCATTAGTCAACCAATTTATAAAGCTTCTTAAGGTAAACAATCTGATTTATGAATTAAATATCTATTTTTCGCATGGATCCTGCGGTGGGTTTCAAAAATTCTGATTTTTTACGTTTTTAATTACTGTTTTCGTTGCGTTTATGTGCTCGAAACCCAACAATGACATCAGAGCTACTTGCGAAAAGTGTTTAATTCGTTTATATTTTTACTGGTTTTATGATGATAACATGTATACAATATTCCATGACTGTTATGTATACGATTTTGTATATTTTACATGTTATTATGTTTATATATGCCTATGTATGTATATTTTTTGAATATATGATATTCATGAGAGTTGTATGATCATATGATGATTATATAATCTGTATATAGAGTGATATATACATGTTTTGTGTTTGTCCTTATTATAAGAATCGTATTTGATACGATTCCGAATCGGATGCATCAGATTTGCTGAAATGTGTGTCTGGTGTCCGATTTTGGCGAACGAATACGCTATTTCATAGGGAATCGAGCGTCTGAATGAAACTGATAGAAAAAGCTACCATTGACTGATCTGTAAGGCGTTTGGCGTCGTTAAGACCCTGTAATCAGCGATTTAATGATTTCAGAATTTGATTCTGATTTTTCTGATTTTTTCCATATTTTGTTTTAATGATTAGATCATGATGGGTATGATACATTAAGATCATATAATGTGTTTTAACATGTTCTTATGTGTTAATTGAGCATGGTGGTGAAGGGTTTTTAGCACATAAACGCAACGAAAACATAAATTAGAAACTTAAAAAAAACCAAAACCCTCCGCAGGATCCATGCAAAAAATAATATTTAATTCGTAGTTCAGTATGTTTACCTTAAAAAGTTTTACATTAATGGAAATATGGAGGTCTTTAGTAGCGATCCAAGAACGATGAACGGAAATCCCTAGCAGCTGCTCCTCAAGTGTGAAGCACTCCACCGGTATCCACCAAAAGATCAATGTAATGGAGGAGGAAGAGGTTGAGAGAATTAGTTGCTTCCCTCTATTTCTACTTTAGAATTAGGGATTTTATTTGGGTTGAGGCAAATAGGGTTTATAATAGTATATTTATAGGCAAAATTTTCAGCTGAAAATTTTCCATAAAATATTATTATTATTAACCCTTTAATTGATTATTCTTATTAACCAATTAACTAATAATTAAAACACCTTTTAATCATTAATCCCTTTTCTAAACACTTTAGAAAAATAATTCTCTCACTTGATTCAATTTCCAAAATTAAATTCTTAATTAATAATATTAAGAAATAATTAAATCTCATTTAATCAATTATTAAATCTGCTAATCAATTATTTATTTCACAAATAAATAATTACTAGCCATTATTAATTAATACCTCCACCATTAAATCATTCCCTTTTATGGTGTGACCCTGTAGGTTCAATATTAAGCCGGTAGTAGAAATAAATAATAATAAAACTATTTTATCATTATTTATATAAATTTTCTAATTCATTAAATATGATTAATTAATAAATTAATCATATTTATTCTACATCGTGAGGGATACTTCTCAGCATATCGCGACTATCCGGATAATACGAATTCACTGCTTAGAATACCAAGAACCTATTCAGTGAGTAGTTACCGTACAATCAATTCCTTCTACTCTGCAATGTCACGATTAAATACAAGGCATGGAACTTGTGTCAAGCCTATCTTATTTAATCATTTGCTTTCCCATTCACTATGCTTAGTTCTATTTAATGTAAATAAGAAACTCCTTTCTAATTTCATTCACTCTGGCCAGAGATTCCTGAACTAGCATAAGTGGATCAGCATTGAACATTCTCTTCCTTCATTGGAAGGGGTAGATCCTTTATTGATCGTACACTATCTTCGTGTACAAATTCCTATACCCAGTAGAGCCCTTATAATTGTCCCTGGAGACTAAGAACTAAACCAATCATAGTTCAGTGTACACAAGATGACTATAATGACCTCAAGTCTAAGGATACTTGTACAACTATCACTATAAGAACAACTGCTGACACGTGAGTGAACTCCATCAGTTGTTCAGCTGTGTGAGTCATGTTCAGTAAACTTATTCTATAATAAGCACCTACATACTAGCTATAGTGTCACCACACAAATGTCTATGAGAACAGACATCCTTCATAATGAAGCAAGCATAGTATGTATCGATCTTTGTGGATTACTAATTACCAGTTAGTAATCCTACGACCAGGAAATATTTAAGTTTAGAGTTATCATCTTTTAGGTCTCATTATTATGATCTCATCATAATCCATAAAAAGCTTTACTCTAAACTATGGTATATCTTATTTAAACACTTAAATAGATAAAGCCCGCAATAAAACCAAAACAAGTCTTTTATTAATATCAATGAAATCAAAATAAATTACATAAAAGTTATTCCTAAATCATCATACATGATTGGACTTAGGAAACATCTCTTTCAATCTACCACTTGTACTAAAGCCAATCACTCTGGTATCTAATACCCATCTTGTCTTTATGACGATCAAAGTGACTTTGAGAAAGTGGCTTTGTGAGTGGGTCTGCTACGTTGTTATGTGTGTCAACTCTCTTGACGTCTCCTCTGTCAATACAATACAAGAAATGTTACCGCGCTCCCACTAACCTTTTTGTAGACACATGGTTCATCTATGTTTTTGATAAAACCAAACTCTTTGATTGTCTCATCAAAACGGATGTTCCATCTATGAGAAGCTTGCTTTAAACCATATATGGTTCGCAGCAGCTTACATACTAGGTGTTCATTTCCCTTGGAAAGAAAACCCTCTGGTTGTGTCATATACACTTCCTCTTCAAGTTTCCCATTGAGGAAGGCCGTTTTCACGTCCATTTTCCAGATCTCATAGTCGTAGTAAGCAGCAATCGCAAGCAAAATCTGAATTGATTTTAACAGGGCTACAGGCCAAAAAGTTTCATCAAAGTCAATCCCTTGCCTTTGTCTGAATCCTTTTGCCACGAGCCTGGCCTTATAGGTCTCCACCTGCCCATCTGCTCCAATCTTTCTTTTGTATACCCACTTGCACCCAATAGGCTTAACACCTTCAGGCGCCTCAACCAGAGTCCATACTGGGTTGGTATACATAGATTCCATTTCGGATTTCATGGCACTATGCCATTTATCTGAGTCAACACTACTCATAGCCTCATTATAGGTCACAGTGTCGTCATCATCAATGATTGACAACTCATTGTCATTCTCAATGACAAGGCCATAATACCTCTCAGGTTGGAGACACTCTCCCTGACCTACGAATGGGATGTTCCACAGAAGGTTGTTCAGTCTGAACAGGTGTTTCCACTTGATCCGTAGTAGTTTGTGCTTCTTGAACTTCATCAAGTTCAATTTTTCTCCCACTATTTCCTTCAAGGATAAACTGCTTTTCCAAGAAGGTAGCATGTCTGGAGACAAACACCCGATGATCGGTGTAAAAGTAATACCCTAAAGTCTCTTTAGGATATCCCATAAAATTACATTTTACGGGTCGAGATTCCAGCTTATCTGGGTCAACTTTCTTGACATAAGCTGGACATCCCCAAATCTTAATATGTTTAAGACTCGGTTTCCTTTCTTTCCATATCTCATATGGAGTTTGAGGAACAGATTTGGAAGGCACCTTATTCAGTAAATATGCTAAGGTTTCCAATGCATAACCCCACAAGAATACTGGAAGATTCGCATAGCTCATCATGGACTGAACCATGTCTAACAAAGTTCGATTTCTCCTTTCAGATACCCCATTCAACTGTGGAGTATATGGATGAGTCCACTGGGAGACTATACCATTTTCTTTGAGATAAACTAGAAACTCTCCATTCAAGTATTCACCACCTCGATCTGATCGAAGAGTTATAATACTATGTTTGGTTTATTTCTCCACTTCATACTTATATTCTTTGAACTTTTCAAAGGCTTCAGACTTATGTTTCATCAAATACACATATCTGAATCTAGATCGATCATCTATAAAAGCAATGAAGTATGAAAATCCACCCATGGCTTGCGTAGACATTGGTCCATATACATCTGTGTGTACCAATGCTAGTAAATCTGCAGCCCTCTCTCCATGTCCACTAAATGGAGATTTGGTCATTTTACCCAATAGACAAGACTCGCATGTAGGATATGATTCAAAATCAAAGGGGTCAAGTAACCCTTCCTTATGCAATGTCCGCAGTCTATTTTTACTAATATGACCAAGTCCGCAGTGTCATAAGAAAGTGAGATTTTCATCATCCCTTTTTCTTTTAATAGTATGTTCAATTTGTAGTAAATTATGCTCTACGTCACATACATACAGACCATTGTTTAAAATACCACTTCCATAAAGAACGTTGTCTCTAAGAATTGAACATTTATTATTATGAATAACAAACGAAAATCCAGCCAAGTCTAACATGGAATAGAAATAATATTCCTCACAATCGAGGGAACAAAATAATAATTATTTAGAACAATAGTCTTGCCCGTAGGCATATGTAAATGAAATGATCCTACAGCTTCAGCATCAACTCTTGCTCCATTTCCCATCCATAGAATCACCTCCTCTTCTTCAAGAGTCCTACTTCTCCTTAGTCCCTGCAATGAATTGCAAATATGAGAACCACAGGCGGTATCTAATACCCAAGTAGAAATTTGACTTAGTGACATATTAACTTCGATCATGAACATACCTGAATCAGAAGCGATAGTCTCACTACCCTTCTTCTTCTTCATTTCTGCAAGATAAACCTTGCAGTTCCTCTTCCAGTGCCCCACCTTGTTACAGTGAAAGCAAACAGCTTTGCTCTTGGGGTCTTCAGCTTTTGGTGGAATCGGTTTTTTCTCACCTACTTTCTTCTTCTTGGAAGGGTTCTTCTTCCTTTTCTTAGGATTGGAACCTTCACCAATTAGAAGAACAAAACTCTTCTTAGGGGGAAAATTCGATTCCGCAATCTTCAATATGTTGTGGAGTTCAGGCAGGATGACATCCAGCTTATTCATGTGAAAGTTCACAACAAACTGCGAGAACGAACTCGGAAGTGATTGCAAGACCAAGTCTTGGCTCAGCTCCCCATCCATGGCAAAACCAAGTTGTCCAAGACGTTCAATCAAATTGATCAATTTAAGTACATGGTCATTCACAGATGATCCCTCAGACATCCTACAACCGAACAGTTCCTTCGATATCTCATATCAAGCTATCCTCCCTGCCACATCATACAACTCTTGTAGATGCATAAGGATAGTGTGAGCATCCATATGCTCATGTTGCTTCTGTAGCTCAATGTTCATGGAAGCTAGCTGTAACACCCCCAAATCCGGGGTCGGGGATTCGGGTTATCACGAGTTCCATTTCCCTTATCAATACTTAATCTTAATAGTCAACCAACTACTGAGTACTGTGACCCCATAATATACACACACACCACAAGTTTTATAGTCTCAGAGATGAATACCAAAAATAACACAAGTCATTTTATTCCATAATTATAAGTCATTACACCTCAAAAGGGTTTCTGAATAAATTTACATATTCTTTGCCATTATTACAATTCATAATATACATAAGTCTGGTACATCAAAAGTTAAAAGCCTAGCCTATTGGTAGCTCCTACCTCAGCCACAACGGCATCAACGCCTACAGGAAACTGCAGAACATTTCCTATCCGCTCACGAATTGGGAGCTTGGTCCTGCTCATCTTGTCTATCTGTTGTTGTATGATGAAAGAAGAAAGCAAGGGTGAGCAACAAGCCCACCGAAATAATATGTATAATAATTTACAATATATGAGCATTCTCATAGTACTTATGAAAGTCTTGGTCAGAAGAAATGAACCAAGTTTGAAATCTTAATGCGACAAAGTCGCAAAATATTTAGTATATATATACATATATACTTCCCAAATCTTGGAAGTCCTCTTCCATGCATAATACACACAGAGTTCCAGTGTATAACTATATAAAATATCGTTACAAGGTGATCTCATATATCTAACCTTGTCTCAACGTTTTTCTGAAAATCTTTGTCATGCGTAAGATAATCATTTACTAGATATAAGTTGAAAAGATGAAGTTCCAAGATACTCCAATATACTTATATCTTTTCCGAATACTACTTGAACTACCACCGTTCAAGGTATAACCAGTTCAAAAGTTCATCACATAGATGAGACTACAAGATAAGATTTAAATAGATTCAATCTTTGAAATATCATTCAAAAGAAATGAAGTTACGGGATACTTCATTAAGTCCCGATATATATATATATATTATATATATATACACCTATATATATATCTCATACTTTCCTCGGAAACCTCTATTATGAAAAATATAAACAGAGTTATAATATTCAATGAATTTGGAAAGAAGAAAACCTTGGCATAAACCTGATATCTTGCTGATCAGGCAAAAATACCAATAAGTAACCTATTCTACTAGTAGATGGACGAATTCCCCACTGGTCATCACCCTGACCGTATTAGGACCTATGCTGGACTGCCACTCAGCCACTTACGCATTGATGGACTCCCACTGAGCCACTTACACTTTCATGGATGCCCACTGAGCCCATGTTGCTTATGCCGACTCAAATAGATGGACTTACTTCCCGAACGTTGGGCAAGTAATCAATTTATTTATCAAAACAGCAACCTCGTTGCGAATATAAAATACACCACAGAGCCGGATCCCTTAGATTTTTGAGCGAGTATTCAAGTCCCCTTCAAAAAAGAAGATCTTAAATTTGAAAACGAGTTTTGGGATCCGCTCTAACCCTTAAAAATCATTTTGAAGACTCGAAAACATTTTTAAGAATGTTTGGAGTAATGCTGATTTAATGAAATAAATCAGTCCTGATATATTAGAAAATATCTGAATATTATTATTTAAATAATATTCCCATAAAGGATAATCTCTATAAAAATAATTGAAGTAGAAGTTTTAAAACTCATACTTGAAATGAATAATAAATAACCAAAGATATACTTATACGAAAGTACGATCTTTATTTGAATAATCGAAAATAAGTTTGATTATCGAAACATTATTCTTTAATAAAATAAAGAATATTATTTAATAAAATGAGCGGAGTCATAAGTTCTCGAATGAATATTCAAAATAATATTCATTAAATAAAATAAGCGGAGTCATAAGTCCTGAATGAATATTCAAAATAATGTTCATTAAATAAAATAAGCAGAGTCATAAGTCCTCGAATGAATATTCAAAATAATATTCATTAGATAAAATAAGCGGAGTCATAAGTCTTCGAATGAATATTCAAAATAATATTCATTAAATAAAATAAAGTTATCGAATAAACCTTATTCGATTAATAGTTTTGAAAACTATATATATATATATATTATACTCGGGAACATCGACTCCCGGTTTAGAAATATGTTCACCTTTGGGTCCCCTATACTAAGGGTATACGCAACTACTGCTTATCTCTAGCATAGGTATTATGCAACTTATAAGCAATTGAATCAACAATTAGATATCAAGATTACGAAACAGACATGCATATATACCATATCAGCATGCTCCAATATATCGCAAGATTTGCTAATAACAATCATGCACTTATCACAAGATAATGCATATACATATATACATCACAACAACAGTATAACGGGTAGAAAACTTGCCTGAGTGCTCCGGGGTAGACTTAAGCTTAGAGTGAGTCCGGTAACCTATGAACAACAACATAAGCCGGAATTAAACCACGGTCGCTTAAGAAACTAGACTTTATCCACTTAGACCCTAACGTTCGCTTATACGCTTAATGATTTGCGTTAATCGTTCGCACACCCTCTGCTCCACCAATTTTAATAAATTAATCGTTACGAATTTTAAGGCGAATCTTTTCCGAGTACTCTACCAACTTCCTAATCTACCTTAAATAATTGTTTCATAAACCAATTAGTCTTTTAGGGGACTTAAACAAGGTCTCAAAGTAAAGCGAGGGGTAAAGATTCGTTCGCGAAACGCCGTTACTTAAAACGGTCGTTTCTCCTAAACCGTACATCGGAACCAAGCGATCCACATATCAAAACGAAGATTACGACACGCTCTAGCTAAAAATGGAAATGTTACAGATTGTTTATTAAGTTTTCTTTCCTGAACACTAAGAACAAGCAGTTGAATAAAAATGGGCATTACGACGGCTATGTTTACGCGATTACCAATGTTTAAACTACTCCAATTAACCATCAACCAACTCATAACCATCAATACAACAAAACTTCACCTAAACCATACCACATCAGTCCATAACCTCCAAGTTTTTCAACTCAAACAACCACAATCAAGACCTATGAACTATAATCAAGCTTCAATTACCAAAACACTTCCAAATCAAACCAAACTACTAATAATCACAATCCATGCTTCTCATTTCACAAAACTAACCATTAAACTTAATAACATATAAATTAAAGGCTAGGTTTTGAAGTTTATACCTTCCTTGGGAGGTGTTAAGTTGCTAGGAAGCCTTAGGGAGCCTCCTACAAGCTTGATCTTTCCAAAGAAATCAAGAACACAAAGTTAGGCTTTGAAGTTTCTAAAAGTCCGATTGAAAGAACTGTAAAAATGAGGGTCTTACCTTGATTATTTGGACAAGACTTGTGAGCAAGAGTTGTAGGCCATCTCAATACCTTTCCAACGAGCTATAGAACACAACATTTGAGTGAGAAATGAAGGCGATACAGCAGTTTTAATGTGCTGGTTCTGTTTTGGCCGAGAGCAATGGAAATGGGGGAGGAAATGCTTTTGCTTTCTTGTGTTGGTGGAATAATGTGGTGGATAATGATGGGTTGTCTTGATATTTTGCTAGGTTAATAATAAACAAAGGAGTTAGTGGAAGATGATCTCACCATTTTCCATGTGTTGGTGATTTGTGGTGAGATGAGATCATCCCTAGTTAACTATATAATTAACTAGCCATTCCTTCCTAACTATCACTTGGTTTCTTGTTTGATCAACCATCTACTTGCCTTGCCACTTGCAAAGGTATTTACAAGAGTCGTTATTCATTTCTTTGTCCGGTTATCACTCAATCTCGTTGATCGTTTGGTTAAATACCTTAATGGTTTTATTGATAAAATCTTCTTGGTATTTTTAATACCTAAATTAATTCTCCTTTATAATCCTTGAATTTAAAATCCTTCATCTTAATATTAATTTCTTAAATCCTTTAATGTCTGGTGGAAATCTCGGGGAAAAATAAAAGTGCTCGTTTTCGAAATCCGACGGCTTTTACATACACTTATTTTCTTTATGGAATACTAATACGATCTTAGAATTTCCATAACAGTACTCCTATATATCGTGGTCTGATAATTTTTCTTAATCAGCATTGTCAGCAAACGTTACTATTCATCCGGGTTTCAAAATTTTCCAAAAATTGGGGTTATTACACTAGCATAATGCATTGATCAACATTTGCATCATCTATCCACTTACGATACACAACATGTTCAGTATTATGTGCATCGCTAGTAGGTTCAGTAGGCTTAGGTGAGTCAAGCACATATTCCAGCTTCTCAACCCTGAGAACAATTCTCAAGTTTTGAAGCCAGTCAGCAAAATTAGGACCAGTCAACTTGTGAGCATATAGTATACTCCGGAGTGATAGTGCAGAAGACATAACGAATATAGTAAATCTGTAAATGATGAACACATAACAACACTTAGCAAATATTCAATTTCATTTCAAGACACTATATGAATCGGGTCTTTATTCATAAGTTGCTCCCACTAGTTTATCTAATTTATACAACCCCTAAGTGAAAATTAAGCATTCATAATGCTAGTGGGAATATGGATCCTACATTCCATCACACAACCTCGGCTGTAGCACGAAACGTCATGTGATGTTCAATAGGCATACAACTCTTGTCAATTACATCTTATGTTATTCCCTAATAAAACTTTAGCCTCTTGAATAATTGAGTCACGGCTGTAGCACGACAAACTCAATATTCTAAGTCAAGTCTAACCCAACATTTCGTACAATTGAATCTGTCTCCAACGACCCACGGCTGTAGCACGTAACGACCTTTAGATTCTATTTCAATGTACACATCTCTATGTAATAGACAAGTATTTCTTATTTCGAAATCAAAGCCCCCGGCTGTAGCACGAAACGACAATGATTTAAAAATAAGAACCACTTTCTACCATGTTGGAAGGCTATGACCGACACAAGCCCGTTGTGTCATTGGCCAATTACTACTTGATATTATTTAATTTTAGAGGGATTATATTATGTTACAATCATAATCATATTATAAAGAGATTCTTCCTTTTAAATTAAATATTTCAAATCAATAATCGATAATCAGATGATTCCCAGATCGGGGGGAGCATTGTCAAGAGGCGTCACTTAATACCCCTTTCTTACAGATAAAAATCTGCTTTTGACATAATCATCCTTTCTCTTAATATTAAAAATTCATATTTAATTACGTGTTTCATAAACACAAGAATCTCATGATTATATTCATAATATTATTGTTAAGGCAAGAAACGATTCCTATTCTAGATTTTCTAGAGCACTCCTTATATTGATTTAAGTTCACCTAAATCTATCATCGCATGGTAAACATAGGCATATATCTCATATATAAAATTAAATAAACAAGTACATGTAAAGTGCATTAAAGTAAATGTGTTTGGTTATGGCCCCATCCTATGTGATCTTTATCAAGCTCATGATAAAGATCAAGGTCAATCTAATATGGTGATGGAAATAAATACAACTACTTATTACATAAGTCTTCTTCTTTGTTTAGAATTCTTGTATGCCTCGTCTTCTTCTTTGTATCACCTCCATTGGATAGCCTTCTTGAGTCTTCAATTACATTGCATAGATTGAAAGTAAAACTAATCTAATGAACTTACAAGAATAACTCGAGTTACATTCGAGATTTATGATTACAAAGATTGACGACATGCAAGTCGTATTTAAAACCAAAACCAAAACCATTACACTTAGGTCGAAAGGCCATAACCATCCACCATGCTCATACAACACATAAAAGCATGTTAAAACACATAATCTGATCTTAACATATCATATTATCCATGATCTAATCATAAAAAAAATGTGACAAAAATCAGAAAAATCAGAATCAAATCAGAAAAACAAGAATCACGACGTCAAACACCTTTCAGATGAGTCGTTGATAGATTTAGCTATCAGTTTTGTACAGGCGCTCGTTTACCTATGGAATAGGGTATTTGTTTGCGTAAATCGGACACCAGACCCAGATTTCAGCAAATCTGCAGCAACCAATTCAGAATCCGTATCTAATATGATTCTCATAATTAGAACAAACATAAATCATGTATATATCAGTATATATACAGATTACATAATCATCTTATGATTATACAACTCACATGAATATCATATATTCAAAACCATACATATATAAGCATATTATATCAACATCAAATCATGGCGAATCACGTACATGCTCATATATCGAAAACAGTTAAACACATAAATGAATTAAAAATATTTCGCAAGTAGCTCTAATGCCATTGAAGGGTTTTTAGCACATAAACGCAACGAAAATGTAAATTAGAAACTTAAAAAAAACCGAAACCCTCCGCAGGATCCATGCGAAAAATAATATTTAATTCGTAGTTCAGTATGTTTACTTTAAGAAACTTTACGTTAATGGAAAGATGGAGGTCTTTAATAGCGATCCAAGAACGATGAACGGAAATCCCTAGCAGCTGCTCCTCAAGTGTGAAGCACTCCACCGGTATCCACCAAGAGATCAATGTAATGGAGGAGGAAGAGGTTGAGAGAATTCGTTGCCTCCCTCTATTTCTACTTTAGAATTAGGGTTTTTATTTGGGTTGAGGCAAATAGGGTTTATAATAGTATATTTATAGGCAAAATTTTCAGCTGAAAATTTTCCATAAAATATTATTATTATTAACCCTTTAATTGATTATTCTTATTAACCAATTAACTAATAATTAATACACCTTTTAATCATTAATCCCTTTTCTAAACACTTTAGAAAAATAATTCTCTCACTTGATTCAATTTCCAAAATTAAATTCTTAATTAATAATATTAAGAATTAATTAAATCTCATTTAATCAATTATTAAATCTGCTAATTAATTATTTATTTCACAAATAAATAATTACCAGCCATTATTAATTAATTCCTCCACCATTAAATCATTCTCTTTTATGGTGTGACCCTGTAGGTTCAATATTAAGCCGGTAGTAGAAATAAATAATAATAAAACTATTTTATCATTATTTATATAAATTTTCTAATTCATTAAATATGATTAATTAATAAATTAATCATATTTATTCTACATCGTGAGGGATACTTCTCAGCATATCGCGACTATCCGGATAATACGAATTCACTGCTTAGAATACCAAGAACCTATTCAGTGAGTAGTTACCGTACAATCAATTCCTTCTACTCTGCAATGTCACGATTAAATACAAGGCATGGAACTTGTGTCAAGCCTATCTTATTTAATCATTTGCTTTCCCATTCACTATGCTTAGTTTTATTTAATGTAAATTAAAAACTCCTTTCTAATTTCACTCACTCTGGCCAGAGATTCCTGAACTAGCATAAGTGGATCAGCATTGAACATTCTCTTCCTTCACTGGAAGGGGTAGATCCTTTATTGATCATACACTATCTTCATGTACAAATTCCTATACCCAGTAGAGCCCTTATAATTGTCCCTGGAGACTAAGAACTAAACCAAATCATAGTTCAGTGTACACAAGATGACTCTAATGACCTCAAGTCTAAGGATACTTGTACAACTATCACTATGTGAACAACTACTGACACGTGAGTGAACTCCATCAGTTGTTCAGCTGTGTGAGTCATGTTCAGTGAACTTATTCTATAATAAGCACCTACATACTAGCTATAGTGTCACCACACAAATGTCTATGAGAACAGACATCCTTCATAATGAAGCAAGCATAGTATGTATCGATCTTTGTGGATTACTAATTACCAGTTAGTAATCCTACGACCAGGAAATATTTAAGTTTAGAGTTATCATCTTTTAGGTCTCATTATTATGATCTCATCATAATCCATAAAAAGCTTTACTCTAAACTATGGTATATCTTATTTAAACACTTAAATAGATAAATCCCGCAATAAAACCAAAATAAGTCTTTTATTAATATCAATGAAATCAAAACAGATTAAATAAAAGTTATTCCTAAATCATCATACATGATTGGACTTAGGACACATCTCTTTCAGGTGGATGGTTGTGGCTTATGACCTTAGGTTAATGGTTTTGATTTTTTAAATACGGCTTGCATGTCATTTAATCTTGTAATTTTTAAATCTCGAATGTAACTCAAGTTCTTCTTGTAAGTTCATTAGATTAGTTTCTGTATTTAATTCTTGTAATGTACATGAAGATTTGAAGATCAAGGGTAATCCCACATGGAGACCATCCGAGAAAGCAATACAAGAAAGAAAACATGTCATAGTTAGCTTATATTTATTTTTCACCTTAGATTGACCTAGATCTTTGTCATTAGCTTGATGAAGATCACATAGGATAAAGCCATAACCAACCACGCTTATTTATTGCACTTTACATATATATATGTGCATATGATGAATGTATGTGTAGAGTAGTTTATAAAGATGCATGCTTAATTAGATCAATGATGTATGTATTAGACACGACACTCATGCCATGCTTGCTAAACAAGATAAAATCTGTAACGACTCAAGATTTTAAAATGAACAAACGATTATGAGATTCTAGTGTTTATGAAACACGAAATAAAATACAAATTTTCTTTATTTCTGACATGCGGTGATTTTGTCAAAAGTGAGTTCTTTGAACTTGTAAGGTTGTGGGTTTTAAGCGAGACTGTTGTGACTCCCTCACAGCTTGGAAATCAAACCATTGACGAATATTGATTTGAAGTATTTTATTCAAGGAAAAATTGGGAATCTCTTTATGATGGGATCATGATCGTTTTAAAATTAACAAAATCCTAAAGTTAATATTAAGTTGATCGGATGCCTTCCAATAAGTCTAATGCGTTAACCCTAGATCGATAAGGAGTGGGTTCGCCAAAGCGAAGTACTCCCATCTATCGTGGGAGATGTGTTGAAGTATATTGATACTTTTGACTATTGGGTTTGAATTAACTAAGTTACCACAATAGGATTGTGAACTTAGAGGCATAGAGTTTGGAGAGATTTATTAGATAAATATGAACAAATGTTGTTCCACCAAACTATCCAAGAGTTATATAGTTGATATAATTGACAAATGTTGTCTACCTAAATAATCATGTTTTAGGAGAAAGCCAAAGCTGACCTAACGCATAGTGAAATATGGATCTTGGCACACTAGAAAGGATATAAAAGATATTCTTTCCGAATTAATAGTTAGGGCTATTGATTTGATAAAAATAGTGAGAGATATATATTGTGTATATATATATATGAATAATTACTTGAATATAATTTAATGATCATCTGTAGACTAAACCATTTTATGCACTTTTATATTGTAGGTATCAAATGACAAATGACACAAATAACTTCTCTATGTAATAGTCCTTGAGAAGGACAAGCTGACATGAAATAATTTTCTCAATTGACATGGGAACTTGAGGATTGTCCTCGGGTTCAAGGATGTTACTCAAACCCCTCCCTTATTTCTTCTAGTTAAGAATGAAATATGTGATGAACAAAATGCTTACCGAAAACAAATTAATTATGCAACTGATGTTTCATGTCTCATGCTTGTAATTATGAGTGTTGAGCTTTAGAAACAACAAGAGCATAATGATGCTTATGATATGATTGAGAACCTTCAAAGGATGTTTGAAGGATGGGCTCGTCAAAAAGATTTGACAATAATAAGGCACCATACTTTTGCATTAATGGGAGAATGATATCCGGTTGGACCACATGTTCTAAAGATGATAGGTATATGTACCTTGATATTTTGGGTTTCAAGAATAGTCTAGAGACTCAGCTTGATTTGATCAAATAATCTTTGAACAACTTCAATTCTTAGTTTGTTAAGAACAAAAGGAATGAGATAGACAGAACACTCACTGAGTTGTTAAGCATGTTTAGAACTGCTGAAAATAACACGGTAACGACATGGATTATGTCCATATTGATTGTAATATCCGGGATATCGCGTGTAATTATTTTTATCAATAAATGATTATTATATAATTATTATATGAATTTTGGTAAATTATCTGATGATTGATATTTATATTTACATGTTTATATGTGATAAGACATGAGTAAGTTAATTCTAATAAGTCCAGAATAAAATATAGATAATTATGATATTTTTCTGGTAATTTTTGGATCGTTATATAATTTTGTAATGATTTACCGATGTAATAATTATTTTTTGTATAATTACAAAATTATTTTATAAAGCCGGGAATCGTCCAACCTCAACCATTTTTGCGTTTTTACAACCTGAAACTCTTCAGAAAACTCCTTCCTAACCTAATCTGATAATTCCGGACATATTCCGTATTTTGACTTTTTCAATCCGGATTACGGTTTGACCCGTATGCATCCTGGCGCAAATTTTTCGATACAATAATCATTTCGATAAAGCAACAAAACCCGTATTCTCGAAAGGCGGGATAATATTATATTATTATCGTATAAAGTGTTTTATAAGAAGCCCGGTTTGAATAATTATCCAATACGGGTATCAAAACGGATTGTCTTTGCAGTTACTTAGCGGCTAAGTGTTAGGGAGAAAACACGCGCTAAAATTTATGCAAGTATACGCATTTACAAGTAGTATAAGATATAAATTAGATTCGTTCCCACAGAGACTGGTTTAGGTTAAGTTCAATTTATGCACCTATGCAACAATGTATGGTTATCGCTCAATGCTAAGACAAATAACAAATTGGGTTTTGATTAAACTAAGAGATTATAATAAATATCATTAACTAAGAGAATTGAGGTTGAATTACTTATATGAGACAAACATGGGATCCTAACTTCATTAAATACTTCATTTAATAGCCTTTTTGTTCTTAACCTTAGCATGTAATGGTGATGACACTAATCAGATAACACAAAACTAGTAAACGCCAACTTTCGTTGTACGAATACCCTACTACCAAGCATCCACAAAAGAGATAGAAGTTGAATAGATACCAATTATGCTTAGTCCTTATATGTCTATAAGAATTGAAAACATAAAGGTTTAATGAACAAGTGTTCTATCGTGATTACATAGGGCAAGTAAGATGATTAAAATTACCTACGAATCATGCATAATAAATACATGAACCTATGCTAGCATGGCAAGTTCTAAACTTCTATATTCACTTCCATTTCAAAAGAGATTAACACGCTATCATATATGTTAGCTACACACATAAGACGAATAAGCACAACCAATACTAGGTTATCATACAATCACCACACACTAAGGTATCGAAACAATTTAACTAAAAAAATCCATAAATAAATCCGCTAGAACCCCATGATAACGATTAGTTCATAATCGAACTCATCATCACCATGGGTTCCAATGAAAGCATGATATAAAATAATATAAGAGTACTAGGGTTCAAGAACAAATCGAAAACGAGCATCCAAGTATCAACTATATCAAAGAAAATAAAAGTCTTCTTCTCTGTAGCCTTCTCGTGCTCTCTAGGTCTTTTTATTGCTCTCCCAGGTCTCCTTCTTCTTAAAAACGTCTTATTTAGGGTATATATAGGCTTCTGGTCGGTATGGGCTTTAATTTTCTCAAAAATCAAGTGGAATCAGGATTCTGCCCAAATGACCCAGCGCGGCCGCCCCGCATAACAGCGCGGGCGCGCTCTGTTTCTGACCTTCTGGCGCGGCCGCCCCGCATTCCAGCGCGGGCGCACCATGTCTCTGCTCTTTCAGCGCGGCCGCCCCGCTTCCCAGCGCGGGTGCGCCGTGCTATTGGATTTGTGGCTCCTTTTGTTGTTTTGCCTGCAGATTGAGTTCCGTTCGTCCGATTTCAACGATCCAATAGTCTACGCGAAGATCTCAAGATCCTTTACAAATTGGGAATGGGCTTGACTTCAGAATCAGACCTCTTTTCAGCATATTTCATTTAAAAGCACCTTTCTTCCTCCAACTAATGCCTGCAATGCAAAAACACAAAAATACATCAAAAATACCAATAACTTGTGTCCAAAACACCAACTTAAGCCTGTAATAAAGCGTTCCAAGTAGATATAAAATCCACTTATCACTAAGTAACTAATTTATCGATCCAATACGATCCAACACGATCCAATATTCAATAAATATATATAGCCCTTTTATTATTTTATTTTATTCGTATAATCATAATTAGCAGTAAATTCCCGTGAAATACAGAGAAAACCCCAATAAAAAGTTGCGTTCTTCATATTCAAACCCACGAACGAGGGCGTTATCGAACTCCGATTCGGGCGTGCCATATATCAAATTGAAGCTCTCGAAAAGTACTTTCATAATCAATCATCCATTTTTATGCAGGAATTAAGGTATTTTTCTTATTTATTTATTTTAATTCGAATTATTTAAAGATTAAATTATGAAAATTTGTTCTTGATATTTTTGATATGATTTGATGATTACATCGTGTAGATAATATTTTTCTGGTCATTTTGGTATATTATATGACTAATTTGGAGCTCAATTACATGTTCAAATTGTTGTTTGATTCTCAAAATTAAAAATTAGTGTTTATATGTTTGAATGTTCTTAATTGAATTTAGGCGTTTTTGAACCGGGGGTTATTAGTTAAATTGATTTATACCACTAGATGAAAAGATGAGCTGAATGATACTAGTTTCAAGCCCAAAGGATTCCGGGAAAGCCTCGCCGGAAAACTCGAGTTCGTCTATTTCCGGTAGCTTTTCCAGACGATTCGCGGCGATTCGGGTTAAAACGACTGCATAACTGTGTTCCCGACATATTGTTCTTGAATTCTATAACTTTTGGTACAGTTCTGGGCACGAATGGCCGGCAGTCGATGTCGCCGCCGGTGAAGTCGTCGAAGAAGACGATAGTGGGGGTATATTACAGTTAGACCCTAGTTGTTTTCCCAAATTTCAGATTCCATACCCAATTTTGCAACTGTTACACTTTTATTTTGCGACCAAAAAGTTTTAAAAACTTGCACTTTATACCCTGAGATTTATTCATGTTAATTATTTATAAATTCAAAAATAAATCTAAATTAATTAATTAATTAATTTTAATTATTAATTAATTATTTGATTGGTCAATTAATTTAAATATTAATTGATTAATTAACTTAATTATTTATTAATTAATCTTAATTGATTATTTAATTTGATTTAATTATTTATCTAGATTTAAAAATTCTGAAAAAATAGTTTCGAGCTTTAAAAATATTATTCTAAATTATTCTCAAGGCTCAACAATTATTATTAAATCATTTTAAAGTCAGATTCTGGCGTTCGAATCCTATTATTTAATTATAAAATGATTCGGAGACCCGTTTTAACTCCGAAAAATGTTCAAAAACTCGTATAAAATACCTGGAAAATCATTTTAACCCTGAATCTTCTTTGAAAAATTATTTTGATCGAATATGTCGTGTGCTATGTGCTACGTGCTATCTGATTGATGAGTTATATGCCTATGTGGTTATTGTTTGATGATTTTTGCTGTAACTTCCAATCCGTAAATCGGATTTGGGTAAAACGAAGGGTAGATAAAAGAGTATGACGTCTATGTGACGATTAGAATAATATGCGGTTGAATATTGAAAGATACTTGTAATGTCCAGAAGAGTAAGCGAGGCATAGAAAAAGAAAGCCAGTGATCCGAAAATAGAACTGAATCGTAGAAAGAAAAGACAAGTGATTGATGAATATAAGCAATGCATAGAAAAAGAAGGAAAATGATTGATGAGTAAAACTGTTAGATGAGTACAAATAAAGTTGGAAATCATCTGTGATAAGGCAAGTACTTCTAAACCTTTCTTCAAGATATATTGTAAATATTTTCGAACCTTCTCATAACATGTTGTTAGTATTCAAAATAAATCATGTTTTATATTGCAAGCATTTTAAATTATTCAACCTTGAACCCTGATTCTTATTGATCTTGAGCCATAAGCCTTATTCTTCATAAACCATTGATTGTTGAATCCTCAGATACAAGCCATACATATACGATACTACTCCACAAATACATATCTACCACATACTGATTTCTGATATTGAGTTTGTTAGATATATTTGATAATGTCATGGCTAATATGTTTTATGTTTAGATTTCAGATCTTATTTGAACAGAACAAATCAGTACTTAACTGATCAGTACTTATACTGGAAGTCAGAACTTAAGGGATATCAGTACTTATGTTATCAGGAGATAGATATCAGAACTTAAGTGCTGAAGGACGATCTGATAAGGACAGTAGCTGATTAAAGTTAAGAAGATCAAGATAAACATAAGAAGAGATATGCATGAAGAAGGAATTCTGTGAAGAATGGAATACTTGGAATAGAAGATATCTGAATGATATATTTTAGGAAGCAGAATTATATTCCATATCAATTAGCGAATATCTTGTAACTGTGTAGTATATAAACACAGACATAGGGTTTACACTATAAGTGTTATCATTATCGAGAATATTATTTATTATAACCCTAGCAGCTCTCGTGATATTTTGTTCATCACTGAGAGATAACAGTTCTAGATTGTAACAGAGTTTATTGTTTAAATAAAGTTTGTTTTCTGTTACATAAGTTCTTGAAGTTTGATTTGATTGTAATAAACACTGTATTCACCCCCTCTACAGTGAAAGTGTGACCTAACAAGTGGTATCAGAGCTATCTGTTAACACACATACAGTTAAAGATCCAAACACAATCATGTCTGACACAGAAACTCCAACTAAGCCTACCAAAACTGAGGAATCATTAAAGACATCAACTCAGAGTCGATATGAGACTATCAGAGTTCCCATATTGAGACCATCTGAATATCCCATATGGAAGGTAAGGATGACCATGTTTCTGGAAGCAACAGATCCAGAATACCTTGATAGAATCAAGGAAGGGCCTCACAAACCTACCAAGCTCACTGTTGTAGTTGCAGGTGAAGCAGCAATGACCGTACCAAAGGAAAAGAATGATTACACTGCTGAAGATATAGCATCTATTGCTAAGGATGCAAAGGTACGTCACTTATTGCATAGTGCCATTGATAATATAATGTCAAACAGGGTAATCAACTGCAAGACTGCTAAGGAGATATGGGATGCACTGGAGACAAGGTGTCAAGGAACTGAAACAGTTAAGAAGAACAGGAAGACAATACTCACTCAAGAGTATGAACACTTTGACTCTAGGACTAATGAGTCATTGACTGATGTATATGATAGATTTGTCAAACTCTTGAATGACTTGTCATTAGTAAATAAGGAGTATGATCTTGAAGATACAAACCTCAAATTCCTGTTAGCTCATCCTGAATGTTGGGATTTGAAGGCAACAACAATAAGAGACAACTACAATCTTGATGAAATAACTCTTGATGAAATCTATGGAATGCTCAAGACTCATGAACTTGAGATGGAACAAAGAAGCAAGAGGAAAGGAGGAAAGTCAAGGACAGTTGCTCTCAAGGTTGAAGAGGAATCCCCCAAACCACCTTCCTCAAAGAAAGATAAGGGTAAAGCTCTTATCATAAAATCTGATACTGAGTCATCAAGTTCTGAGAGTGATGATGACTCAGATTCTGAAAGCTTGCCTGAAACTGATGCTGATGAGGAGATGATGAAGCTGTGTGCTCTTATGGTGAAAGGAATCACAAAGATTGCATACAGGAAGTTCAGGAAGGGAAAGAAGTTTTCCAGGAAAGGCATAAGTTCTGATAAGAAGAATTTCAGAAGATCTGAAGGAAGAGGAGGAAAGTCTGACAGAGGAGATTACGCTAATGTTAAATGTTATAATTGTGGTGAGAAAGGCCACATATCTCTTGATTGCAAGAAGACCAAGAATGACAAAGGCAAAGCTCTTGTCACAAAGCAGAAAAGCTGGACAGACACCTCAGACTCTAAAAGTGAGGAGAACTATGCATTGATGGCAAATGCTGATAAATCAAGTTCTGAGAGCAGTTCTGAAGCTGCTAAAATAAAGGTACCTCAGACTACTTATGCTTTTCATACTGATGATATTAATGAGTTGAGAAGATATCTTAAAACCATGTTTGTTAGTTATAGAGATCAAACTTTAACATGTGAAAGATTAACTTCTGAAAATCTTGCTTTTAGGAAAAGAAATGATTTCTTAGAAAAAGAGTTAGTCATGTTTCATCAAACTCAGCAGGATAGAGATGATGCTTTTTATGTTAGGGATGAAGTGCTAAAAATGAATGAATCTCTAAAAACTGAGTTAGAAAAGGAGAGAGAGATTATCAGAACTTGGACTAACTCTGGCAAAACAACTCAAAATTTGCTAAGCAGTGGAAACTGGAAAGAGGGCTTAGGCTATGGAGAAAATAAAAAAGGAACTGTAGAAATTAAGCCTGTTGATAAGCAAAAGCCGAAGTTAAAACCTGTTAAGTTTGTAACTAAAAAATCCGAAAATGAGAAATCAGAAGTTAAAAAGGAATTAGCTTCTGACAAACTAAAACAGGAAAAGACAGCTGAAGTTAACATAGGCTTAATGACAAAGAAGCAGCTTAAGCATAAGCTGAAAGATGTTAAGAATGCAAACAAGGTAAAATCACCTAGGAAAAACAGGAATGGAAAGGAAGGTGTGAATAAAAGCAATAACTATAAATCTGTTCCTGATGCTCCTAGGAAAGCATGTCATAACTGTGGAAGTTCTAACCATCTGGCTTCTTTTTGCAGGAAGAATAAGAATATTAACTCCTTATCTACAAAGTCAGGAGTTAAGAGTCAGTCTGTTAGATACAAACCACAAAATCCTTGTTTTCATTGTGGTAGTTTATGGCATTCCATTTATACTTGTAAGGAATATCATAGTTTGTACTATGATTATTATCAAATAAAACCTTCTTTAAAGAAAGTTTCTGTTGTTCCTTCTAGTATAAGTTCTGATAAGAAAACTGTTAACATAAAATCTGATGTTAAATCCGCTGCAAATGTTAACAAACCTAAAAAGGCCAAAGGATCCAAGCAAGTCTGGGTCCTTAAAACTAATAATTAGTGGTCTTTTTGATTGCAGGGCAACAGGAAAAATATTTTAGTTCTGGACAGTGGATGTTCAGGACATATGACTGGAAATAAGGCCCTGCTATCAGACTTTGTGGAGAAAGCTGGCCCAAGTGTTTCTTATGGAGATGGCAACATTGGAAAAACTTTGGGATATGGCAATATCAATCTTGGGAATGTCATTATTAAAGATGTAGCTCTGGTCTCAGGACTTAAACACAACTTACTGAGTATAAGTCAAATCTGTGACAAAGGTTATCATGTTGATTTCTTTGCAGAACATTGTGAAATAGTTAGTAAATCTAAAGGAAAAATTGTTCTGAAGGGATTCAGGCGTGGTAACATTTATGAAGCTAAGCTTTCAACAAGTTCTGATGGTTCTGCAATCTGTTTAGTGAGTAGAGCCTCAACTGAAGAAAGCTGGAATTGGCACAAGAAACTCTCTCATTTAAACTTCAACAAGATAAATGAACTGATCAAGAAAGATCTTGTGAGAGGACTGCCAAAATCAGTGTTTGTTCCTGATGGTCTTTGTGACTCATGTCAGAAGGCTAAACAAAGAAAATCTTCGTTCAAGAGCAAGACTGAATCATCAATTCTTGAGCCTTATTATCTACTTCATGTTGATCTATTTGGTCCAGTGAATGTCATGTATATTGCAAAGAAGAAATATGCGTTGGTCATAGTAGATGAGTTCACCAGATACACATGGGTGTATTTCTTGCACACAAAAAGTGAAACTGCATCTATCCTGATTGATCATGTCAAACATCTGGATAAATTGATCAAAGATTCTGTGAAAATTTTGAGGAGTGATAATGGCACTGAATTCAAGAATTTGATAATGGAAGAGTTCTGCAAAAATCATGGAATAAAGCAGGAATTTTCTGCTCCTGGAACTCCACAGCAAAATGGAGTTGTTGAAAGGAAGAATAGAACTCTAATTGAAGCTGCACGAACAATGCTTGAAGAAGCAAAGCTTCCAACCTATTTCTGGGCTGAAGCTGTGCAGACTGCTTGTTTTACTCAAAATGCAACACTCATTAACAAGCATGGAAAAACACCATATGAGATGGTGAAGAACAAAAAGCCAAATCTCAAATACTTTCATGTATTTGGATGTAAGTGTTTTGTTCTCAAGACTCATCCTGAACAGCTATCCAAGTTTGATCTAAAAGCTGATGAGGGAATCTTTGTAGGATATCCACTTTCTACAAAAGCCTTCAGAGTCTATAATTTGAGAACAAAAGTGGTCATGGAATCTATCAATGTCTCTTTTGATGACAAGAAGATCACTGGACTTGAAGATTGCATTGATCATGATAAGCTGAGATTTGAAAATGAAGATTCATATTCTGATACCTCAAGTCCTGACAGTCTAAGTCCTGATACTGTAAATTCTGATGGATTAAACTCTGATGTTATTGAAACTGTGGTGACTACGTCAAAGGAAGATGCACCAATGCAGGGGGAGCATACTCAAGATATTATCACATCTCAAGAAGCATCAGAACATACATCTGGCTCTTCAAATTCTGATTCGTCAAGTTCTGATAAGCCAAGTACTGACAGTGCTGAAAATCTAAATACTGAAGGATCCAACTCAGAGAGCATAGTTTCAGGGGGAGCATCAGAAAATGAAACCGAAGACAGCATGAATCATGGGGGAGCATCCAGTTCTAGAGAAAATCTTCCATCTGCAAGGAAGTGGACAAAATCACATACACCTGATTTAATAATTGGAAATCCTGAGGCAGGTGTCAGAACTAGAACAGGTACTTCGAATGAATGTCTTTACAATTCTGTTCTCTCTCAGTCTGAGCCAAAGAAAGTGGAAGAAGCTCTTCAAGATGCTGATTGGGTGCAAGCAATGCAGGAAGAGTTGAATGAATTTGAAAGAAACAAAGTCTGGACCTTAGTGCCAAGACCCAAGAATAGATCGGTTGTTGGTACAAAGTGGGTATTCAGAAACAAAACTGACAGTGATGGCATAATTGTAAGGAACAAGGCAAGGCTGGTTGCAAAAGGATATTCTCAACAGGAGGGAATTGACTATGATGAAACATTTGCTCCAGTTGCTAGGTTAGAAGCCATAAGGATATTCATGGCTTATGCTGCTCACAAAAAGTTTACTGTCTTTCAAATGGATGTGAAAAGTGCTTTTCTCAATGGAGAATTGGAAGAGGAAGTATATGTTGAACAACCTCCAGGCTTTGTAGATTCCAAACATCCAGATTATGTCTACAGGCTTGATAAAGCACTTTATGGACTTAAGCAAGCTCCTAGAGCATGGTATGAGACTTTAGCTCAGTTCTTCTGGAAAGTGGATTCAACAGAGGAACTATTGACAAAACATTGTTCTATCTCAACCATGGCAAGGACTTACTTTTGATCCAGATTTATGTTGATGATATTATTTTTGGGTCTCCAAATGACAAACTTTGCAAAAAGTTTGCCAACCTAATGCAGTCAAGATATCAGATGAGTATGATGGGAGAACTTAGTTATTTTCTGGGCCTTCACGTCAAGCAGAGTGAAGAAGGAACTTTTATTTGTCAATCTAAGTACACCAGAAACTTGCTAAAAAATTTGGAATGCAAGACTGTTCAAGTGCATCCACTCCCATGGCCACTGCAACAAAACTGGATAAGGATACTGGTAATTCAGTAGATATTACTGATTACAGAGGTATGATTGGCTCACTTCTCTATCTAACTGCTAGTAGACCAGATATCATGTTTGCTACCTGTCTTTGTGCAAGATTTCAAGCAGATCCAAGAGAACCTCACTTAACAGCTGTAAAAAGAATCTTTAAGTATCTTAAAGGAACAGCTGATCTAGGATTATGGTATCCTAGAGAATCAGATTTTAAATTAATAGGTTACTCAGATGCAGATTTTGCAGGTTGCAAAATTGACAGGAAAAGCACAAGTGGTAGCTGCCAATTTCTTGGAGGCAGGTTGGTTTCTTGGTATAGCAAGAAACAAAAGTCAATTTCCACATCAACTGCAGAAGCAGAGTATATTGCTGCAGGAAGCTGCTGTGCACAGATTCTCTGGATGAAGAATCTGTTACTAGATTATGGGTTAACGTATTTCAAAATCCCTATTTACTGTGATAATCAAAGTGCTATTGCTATGACAGGTAATCCAGTTCAACACTCTATGACAAAGCACATCAGCATCAGGTACCATTTCATCAGGGAACATGTGGATGAAGGTACAGTGGAATTGCATTTTGTTCCCACAGATCAACAAGTAGCAGATATCTTCACAAAACCACTGTGTGAAGCTACCTTTTCAAAATTGGTAAATGAACTTGGAATGATTTCAGGTTCTTTCTCTAAATCTGCTTAAACTTGTTCTATGTTATCAGACTTTATGATCAGTATTTACAGAATTAATCTCTTTGTATATTCTGTGCATTAATTGATAAATGTCTTTAAGTACTGACTGTTGTCTGATATATGTTTCTAAACTCTGATAAGTGATATGTCTGTTTCAGTAACTATTCAATCCTATGAGGATAACTGTGCTAGATACTGACCTACTAGTCTTCAATAAACAAATGATCCCATGAAAGAAGTAATTATTTCTGTGGAAATCTTATGACACAAGCAAATTCTGATAACTGAGCTTAGTTAAGTTTACTTTGTATATCTTATTACTAAGTCACAAATTAGAATAATGCTACTCATCTGTTTAAGTTCTGATTCTAGTAAAACTGCTGAATGTACTAAGTGCTGATAAACCTCACTTATCAAAAGAAGAAGAACAATAATCAAAGAATAATATCAGGTACTCCTTTGAGATCTAGAGTAAAAATGTGAAAGGGACGACCCAAGTGCATTGCTGGTATTAAGTAAATATGCATTAGAAAAGCAAAATATTTTCTTGGTGACTTTTCACACTCTATGATTACTGGAGAAATACTCTGATAATAGCATAAATTCTGATAAACAGTCATGACTCACTTACACTGAGAAGCCTCTGTAAAATAGAATTTCAAAAGATGCATAAAATTAGCACAAAAACAGTAGAGGTGAACTCATGCATGAACTCATTTATCAGTAGGTTTCAGGATAATGACAGCTCTTTAGCAAAATTTTAATTATGACTTATTTCTAAGATGTACTGAAGTAGATCAGACTTTACTCTTTGTCTGTTATTTAGCTTAATGCACACACACATCACTCCATATGAATGATGAAATTTCTGTGGTGGTCTATGTTATTTTAGATCAACAGTCATTGTGTCACTTTTGCACAAATTCTGAGGACAAGTTCTAGTTACACGTTCTGATGATTAAGTTCTGACGTTCATAACTAAGAACTTGTATGAGTATTTACTAAGATAGATATTCCTTGTTCGAGTTAAGACATTATGTTCTGATGACTGTTAAGTTCTGATATAGGTCTAAGTTCTGATTTTTCAGTCTAACCCTTTACTTGACTTATCTGTGAGTAAAACTTGGTAACAGTCTCAGATTAATTTCGAAATGTTGAAGTGGAAGATTAATAGTCTATGTTTAAAACATAATGGCACTCGTCCTTGAACAGTTCACTCTTGTTACATGTGTACATTCCTTTTCCAATGACTGTTATTCTTTTTCAAAGTCTAGGGAGACGAGGTAGAATTAATTCTACCTGTCTGCATTCAATATCTTTGTGTCTCTTGGCATTCTCTTGCCTATATATGCAACCACTTCACATCAGTCTTTCCATCACATTCTTCTCACACACTTATCCTCCTTCTTCTGTCAAAAACACAATGGTTCGATACAACATGTTTTTGAACACACAAACCTTCACAATGGAGCTCAGTTGTGCCGAGTGGCAGCAGGAGTGGCATATAACAGCCATTCCTGAGGAGATCTGGGACTCTGTCCCACAGGAGGTGCTGGCTCACCTTCTATTCTTCGAGATGGATTACCATCGCCATCTGGAGCGCCTGGAGGAGGAAAGGCGGGAAGCTATCCGTCAGCAAGAGCGAATCATTCGACTCGCTATCTTGTTTGTCGAAGATAGGAAGAGGAGGATGACTTAATCTCGTCTTCTTCCTGTTCTTCTTCATCCTCAGCTTTGTCAGGCTTCTTAGCTAAGACTAAAGCTGTTGACGTTAGGATTAGAAGCTTAGGGAAAATCTTGTATTGATGTAATTTCTATTTCATATATGTATTGACTTGATATATTAATGAAAACTGTTTTTACTTCAAGATTTTGTCTCTGAGTTATTTTATCTGTGTTGTTAAATCCTGCTTGATATTCTGATGACCATTTAAATTTTGTCTTTATTTAAGTTCTGATTCTTTGTCAGCACTTATTCATCGAAATTATCTTGGTCATTTTTAACATGATTCATTTTCAGAATATTAATGTTGCAGTGAAAAACAATTCAATCAGTGCTAACGGTTTCAATTTTGAATTAAACCTGTGTCTCTTGATAACTGAAATGGTTTTTCCTTGAATCAAGGCAACTGGATAAGTAATCATTCCTGTTTTCTCGAGCCCAGTAACTATCCGTTATTACTGCATGTCTGACAGGTGTCCAACGGTAACATTTTTCTTCGAGTATAAGAACAACAGAGAGAAGATTTCTTTAATCTTTTACTTTCTTTATACTTTATCTCTCTTCTTACTTTTACTCTCTTTCTCATTCTTTCTCACGTTGGTTTTTAATATAGACATTATCTCACACACCTAACAGGCATACTTGAATTTCAATATTTTTTCACATGGCACCAAAGGATTTAATCATTGATGGAGCAAAGTTTGTTCCAAACAACTATGCTGCAATTCTTGATCATGCTGAAGCTCCATCTGAATTGCACTTTGTGCAAGATCTTCTTGCACATAGTGAGGTTGGGTACGCCTTAACTCAGCCTGAATTATTTTCAAGTCAACAAGTTCTGCGGTTCTGGAGGACTGGAGTTTATGATGATGGTGGTAAACGAGGAACTCCCAGTATTATCTTCCAAGTGGGTGATTCTTCCTATGTAGTCACTCCTGGTACAGTACGAAGAGCATTACATCTTCCAGAAGATTGTACCTTCTCTATACCAGAGGAATCAGACCTTCGGGGGTTAATGACTGATTTGGGATATGAAAAGAGTCTGACGAAACTTGGACAGTTGAAACGGGCTAATATCAGAAGAGAATGGAGTTTCTTCTTCGATTGCATCACCAAGGCTTTTGGCAACAAGTGTTCAAATTTTGATGCCATCCCAATTCTGAGTCAGCACATCGGGTATGCTATTATCCATCAAACTCATTTTGATTTTGCAACTGGAATAATTGGTTTTATTGGGGATAGGATGACAGAGGATCGAGATGTTGTTTATTTTGCTAGATTCTGTCAACTTATTTATACGTATTGTACTGCTGAACCCCAGTTAGTCAGCACTCAAACCCCACCTTTTAAGGTTGCAAAAAGGTACTTTAACGACCTGATAAATGCTGACACAAAGAAATCAATGGTGAGACAATTACAGATTCCTCAGTCTGTGAAACAGATTCTGGTAAATGCTGATCCAGCTACTTACAATTCTGTTTACTCAAATGTTCAACCAACTCACCATAACCAAAATCCATCAACCTCAGTCCCTACCTCTCATTCTACTCAACCTACCCTCAGAACTTATCTCAAATCCTATCTCTCCACTTCACAGACTGCTCAACCTTCTTCTTCAGCACCTACTGTGAAGCCTACATCCTCTAAGCCAAAGAGAACAAAGACTGTTCCTCAAACATCTCAGAAGAAGAGGAGGATTACTTTGAGAGATGAATCAGATTCTGAGGATCAGATTCCCTCTTCAGAACCTATGATAGATGAAGCCGAGAAGGCAACTTCTCAGAAGGATTCTGCAATTGGGGGTTCTAGGCTTCTCAAGAGGCTTAGACGTATGACGGTTCCTGCAACTCCCAAGGAATCCAAATCAACAAGGAAGTACAAGAAACAGAGGGCACAGAGGCCAGTTTCAGATGATGAGGAGGAAGCAGCTAAGGAAGGGGATCAGGAATCTCTGATCTCACAAGACAAGGAATTTGCTCCAGTCACTTCTTCTCCATCAACTCCATCTCAGGAACCTGTATCTGACAAGGCTAATTCACCTTTTATATCTCTTGTTGATCCAGGCACAAGTGCTGAAATTGATATTCAGAACTTGGTTGTGCCTGAAATACTTTTCTTAGAAGCTCCAACAGCAAATAATCCTTCCACAACACCTGTTACTGATGCTGTTCAAACTCCTGAGTTATCACTAACACCTTCTCTGCATCAAGATGATGATCAGATTTTAGGTGAGCATCAGGATATGGCTGTTGATCAGAACTTAGTATCAGATCAGCAATTAGAGGATGTTGAAGCCTCCATTGCTACTCATACAGTTGTCTTATCAGAAGATACTGATTCTTTAAGTTCTGATACTGCAAATGTTGGAGATACTGGTGAAGCTGCTACAACTGTAGATGCTGATGAAGCAGGTCCTTCAGGACATACTCCTCCACTGACTCTTCCTAAGTCTGAACTGCTAAAGGAGTTTGTTATCAGGGATGCACCAGTACCTTGGAGTGAAACTCCTGCAGGTCAGGAGTGGACTAAGGAATGGAACTCAGTTTCATGTGTTCCAAATGTTTTACATCTTGCTGAGCACTTGACTAAAGCTGATGAAATGTTACATTCTGATGATTTTAAAATCCAGCTTAGAGTCACTGCATTGAGTACTAAACATCTACAAGGTCTTCATTCCAACACTCATGCAGAGCTACACAAGATTCAGGAGAACTTTATTAAACAGGAACAAGTTTGGAAACTTGATAAGAAAAAGTTCTTCCAACCTACCATTGACAGGGTTGCTTATATTGAGAAAACTCAAGAGAAGCAACAAGCTCAGATTGATCAAATTTTTGACAAATCAAGCTTCTCAGCAATCGCAACTTACTGAAATCCAGACCTCAGTGGAACTACTTATCTCTCTTTTATTACCTGCTGATGCCAAAAAGGGGGAGAAGGTAATTAAGTCCAAATGCAAAACCAACAAGTCACTGCAAGGAAAGGATGATGGAAAAGATGACCAAGGAAACTCTGGAATGGGTGGTGGTCATAGTCAAGGTAGAAGGTTTACATCAAGACAAGCTAGTCACAGAACAAGTTCTGATACTGGGAAAAGAATAAGTTCTGCTGCTGGTAAAAGGATAAGTTCTGATGAACTTCTAGATCTTGATGAGGAAATGTCAAGACAGTTATTTCTTCAAGAAAATCTAGGGATGGACTTGGAAAGTTTAAAGGAAGAAGAAGCCAGACTTAAATCAGAGAAAGTCACATCTAAATCTGAAGCTTCTGGTAAAAAGTTACTTCCAAAACCTAAAGGCATTGTGATCAAAGAAAGGATACATTCTGAAGAAACTTTGGCTAGATCACAACCACAGATAGATCCAAGATCCAAGGGTAAAGAAAAGGTTGGTGAACCTATCAAGCCTTATGTACCTCCTGAGGAAGAAGAAATTACTGATGAAAAAGATAATCTTGCTCTGACTTCAAGAAAAGTTCTTAAAACAACCTCTGACATGGCTCAAGTTGTTCAGAGTCAAGAAATTGTAAGTTCTGATATTCAGAAGAAGCAAGTAACCTCTGACAGTGCTCAAGTTAACTTGATATCAGAAAATAAATCTAAAACACTCCTACCAGGATTCACTAAAGCAAAACAGACTCAATCTTTGAAGACTACTTCAAGTGGTTTTGAAGCAAGAGTAGTTACTGGAAAGGAAGCTAGAGATAAAACTGGATTGGGAAGTGCTGATGAAAGAAGAGTACACAACACTACCGATGATCCAACTTCCTTGAGTGAACCAGGTATTGGAGCAACTCCTGAGAGATTGAATCAACTAGAATCTGTACAGATGGTTTACCATACCTTCTTGAAAGAATACATCATGTTGTATTTCATGACAGATGGTAGGGTTTATCATATAAGACAAAATGCCATTCCATTGAAGTATTTTGAAGAATTGGAGCATGTATTATTCTTACTTCAAGTGGATGACAGAATAACAGAGACTGCTGCAAACTACTTAAAGGAACAGATTTAGAGACAGAAAAGACTTTATTCTGATAAGTCTGACAGCAGATATGTTCCAAAGTACAGAAATCACAATGGTGATATTGTTGATATGAAGCCTAATACTGCACAGATCAGAACATATTTTGGTATTAAGGGGCTTGAATTCAATCTAGAGTCTAACAAAGCTTATGTCATAAGACTAGATCGGGAGTTGAGAAAAGCAAAGATTAATGATCTCAGAGCTGCAATATTTCAAACTGGTGAAGATACTGCAGAGCTTAAAGATGTCAAACGGAGAATGATTGATGAACTCAGATATGCTGAGAAATGTTTGTTGAAGAATTATCTCAGAACAATTCCTGACATCAGAGAGATCAGAAAATGATGAAGCCAAGTCGAAGATCTACAACTGCTTAAATTCTGATATTTATACAGATTGAAGTTGTTATCAGAAGTTGAATTGGTAAAAACTTTAAGGACTGTAAGTTGTAGTTATCTTGTCTATTTCTCATGCATTTGTACTTAATGTTTTTGACATCATCAAATATCTGTTAAACTTGTATATTTTGTTAATTTACAAGTTGGGGGAGATTGTTAGATATATTTGATAATGTCATGGCTAATATGTTTTATGTTTAGATTTCAGATCTTATTTGAACAGAACAAATCAGTACTTAACTGATCAGTACTTATACTGGAAGTCAGAACTTAAGGGATATCAGTACTTATGTTATCAGGAGATAGATATCAGAACTTAAGTGCTGAAGGACGATCAGATAAGGACAGTAGCTGATTAAAGTTAAGAAGATCAAGATAAACATAAGAAGAGATATGCATGAAGAAGGAATTCTGTGAAGAATGGAATACTTGGAATAGAAGATATCTGATTGATATATTTTAGGAAGCAGAATTATATTCCATATCAATTAGCGAATATCTTGTAACTGTGTAGTATATAAACACAGACATAGGGTTTACACTATAAGTGTTATCATTATCGAGAATATTATTTATTATAACCCTAGCAGCTCTCGTGATATTTTGTTCATCACTGAGAGATAACAGTTCTAGATTGTAACAGAGTTTATTGTTTAAATAAAGTTTGTTTTCTGTTACATAAGTTCTTGAAGTTTGATTTGATTGTAATAAACACTGTATTCACCCCCTCTACAGTGAAAGTGTGACCTAACAGAGTTACTTGACATACCAACCCCTATGCCTTGTTTAACAGAAGACCAATCCTTGTAACCCTTGAACCCCTGGTCTTCTACTTTCTGATTCTTTCCTTGATTGAAAGCCAATCTTTTTGAATTCCTTGTTATACCTTCATGGTATTGTGAATCACCCTATGCTTTAAGATAAATATTGTTTATGATTTAGCTTATTGAATTACATTATTTATCATAATGTTATTCTGGAATTGGATTGTTTTTTAATATGGACCAGATTCGTGGTTGGACCAGATTCGTGGTCATAACAGGCCAATGCGTGCCTTAGATCCAGTATATAGAGCAAAGCTAGGGGCCTTGTTCGGGGTTAGTGCGTGACCGATCAGCAGCCTAATCTTGATTTTTAAAATGAAAAGTGAATATCCAATTCTAATTATTACTTATTCAGTGTTCTCGTTGTGGATATGTTGTGAACTTGATGATTTCATTAACAAAATACCTTGGTAGATTTTCTTAGTGAAAAATATAGCACTCGGCGGATAAGGATTATAGTCCCGACGGATGACTCAATATAGTCCCGACAGATGATGATTTATTATCCATCGAGTGAGTAGCTTGTGTAACAATAAGTCTGAAGCACATTTCTGCATACACATTATTTAGATTCTGTAGTAGTACTCAAGTCATGTTGACTTTAACTAGATATGCAGAATAGGTTGATTAATTATACATAGATGATGTCTTGTAATTCTGCATAAATGAAATGAAGTCAAGTGCCAGATAGCTACCCGACGGATAAAAAACAATGCCACTCGACGGATGATCAACAAGGCAACCCGACGGATGATCATGAACCCGATGGATAAAGAATTCAAACATCTGTTGACAGTGACAACACAGTCACATGCGTCGAGTGTATGAAAATGGAATGTGGAAGCCTATTCAACTGGGTTTTAGAGAACAAAGAAGCATTGCCATTTCCATGCTATTATTAAGATATTTAAAGATGCTGGAATAGAGTAATGAAGCAGCATAATATTAGACTTGATAGGTTTTTGTTTTATTATCTTGTCTTATTACTTTGTAATCTTGGTGATATATAAACCAAGAAGTAGCAAATGGAACAACGAGAACACTAAGCAAAAAAATTCTTAAAGAAACATTTGTAAGCTGTATTCTTAGCATTTCTCTGTAAACTTAGTTGTTCACATTTGTAAGCAGCTGTGAGCAAATCTTGCTACACAGAGTTCTCTTGATATAATATATATATATCTCGTGGATACATTCAAATCCACCATAAAGTTTTTAAAGACTTGTGTTTTTGATTACTTGTGTTTTGATTCATTCCAAGTTATTATTCTGCACTTTGGAAATCAATTCACACAAATATATATTTTATGTTAAAAACTTTTAAACCAAGAAAAAGTTTCTAGAATTCCATTCAACCTCCCTTCTGTAATTCTTGTTACATTGTTAGGGACTAACAATTGGTATCAGAGCAAGCTCTTGATAAACAAAGAGTTTTGTTAGGTCCCAATATGTTTGTAGAAGGGGGGTTGAATACAAACTATACCGTTTAATCGAATAAAATGCGGAATAAAAATTGAAACAAAATTCAAGTTAAATAAAACTTTTATTAAACTTGAAATGTGTTACA